>NC_058115.1:7745000-8045000 GCF_914725855.1 Thunnus albacares
AGCTTTTTGACAGGTTTCAAACTGTATTATGGGCGTCTTTCTGTCTCTCCTCACTGTGCTAGTGCACTAATAACTCATCCAACTGCTGCAGTATATCCCAGCATAGCTAATATCTGTGCCTCTGTTTCTCAAAAACTTTATGTAACTACGGAGAGATATTGCTGACCATGCATCCTTTCACAGCCCTACTTATTATTCATGTAGTTAAACATGCAACTCATACATGCAGGTTTCTAACACTGTGTCTGACATTCTTCTGTCTTTGCAGAGTATAAATCAACCTTTGTCGCTGCCTCCTGGAACGCCTGAAACATGGCACAGTAAGTTAAACCTACACACACATGAAACACACTTCAAATT
Source organism: Thunnus albacares (assembly GCF_914725855.1). Lineage (NCBI taxonomy): Eukaryota > Metazoa > Chordata > Actinopteri > Scombriformes > Scombridae > Thunnus > Thunnus albacares. The sequence goes on from NC_058115.1 coordinate 7,745,361, forward strand.
GAGTGTATAAAAAGTTTTGTGGCAAATCTTCAGAACAACAGTTTATAATTTTGTATGATAAAGAAAATCTCACACACTTGCAAGTTGCTCGGTTAATTTTTATGATTCCATAATTTTTCATTTCCAGTGAACTTAAGAATAGAAAAATCATCAAGCCACATTTTTAAAGACATGTACCACTGTGTGTGTGTGACACCGTGTAGCGTCCAGAGGGTGCAGAAGAAGACCAGCACTATGTCTCTGACCATCTCCTCCTCCTCGTCCTCCTCCTCTCGGGAGCTCTCTTCCTGCTCCTCCAGCTCCTCTGCCTCCTCTGCCATCCTTGCTCAGAGACACTCCAGCCTGGTGCAGCCGCTGTCTGTCAGCCCTCAGAGGGTGATCACATCTAATTATTAGAAATCTTGTATACCTTCTAATGATGCAGAGGCATCTGTTTTCAACTACCTGTAACAACATCTGTTTGTATAGACCTTAACGAATGTATTATTTTTCTTTTGCAGACCCAGAGTCCAATCTACACTCAGCAGTATTCAGGGCATGGAGTGGCCCCTACATTTGTTAAGGTAAAACACACTTACATATGAAATACTTAAATTTGTACACAGCAGAATTATGAAAAAATAAGGAAAACGTGTATGATTTACACTGAAGATTGCACTCCTGTATTACAGCAATCACTTTTGATATTGATCTGTATCTTCTTTTCTCTTCTTTTCATCTTCCTGTCTCTGCTCTTTCATCATCATCGTCACGTCTCCCAGTGTCTCCATGATGTGTCCACAGTGAAGGGCCAGCTGGTGGTCCTGGAGTGCAGACTGAGGGGGACTCCTCCCCTGCAGGTCATCTGGTACAGAGAGGATGATCAAATACTTGACTCTGATGACTTTAGGATACTACGCAAGAGTGAGTGTGTGTATGTGTGATTGGAGTCACCTGCACCTGAGTCATGAACTTAACTTCAGTCTTGCAATTTGACTTCACCACCAATTATGCAATAACTTGATCTTTATGGCTTGAAATACCTTCCTGAAGCTCACAGCAGAAGAATCTACTGTGAGCTAATATAATGTACTGGTTTCATAGACTTTTTCTCACCTGATAGATGCTCAATATTAACATTAAACTGCCCAAATGAACTGTTGCGAACAAAGAACTTCAAACTCGTTCTGTATTAGAGATCTCTCCATATCTGGCAAAATTATTGCAGCTCCAGAGGAAATAACACTTATCTCTCCTTATTTTCCCAGAGGCCAGTTCCGCATCAGTGCCAGGTGAGTACAGAATATTGATTGAATGATAATGGGTTAAAGCAGTGGTTCCCAACGTGGGGCTCGGCAACCTCCAACAGGTCCCAAGATAAATCTGAGCTGTTGGTTTCATATTTCACATCATACTTCAGGTTTAATTCTCAGAGGTGCTGTCAATGGATGGTAAAAAGTAGCTGACTAACTGCTGGTTTTATGCAGTCGCATCATTTTACAAGTTATGCATTACATTGATTCCCAAACAAACACTTTATACTAGTGATCATACTTCTGAAAACATCCTTCATAACTGGATTGTTAAAATATATTTTCAAAGCATGTTTTTTGCAATACAGTATGATATCAGTAATATTGAGGATTCTGAAAGTTAGCACACTAGCGGCTCCCTGTGGAAGTGAGAGGGAACTGCTTGAGTGTTGGCACTTCAATAACCAGCCATCATATTAAATTCTCAAACAGCTTGTTATCAAAGCGTTTGAAGAAATAAGAGACCAAATAAGCATCATAGTGAGTCCAACAAACCTCTGTTCACTGATGCTTTCTTACTTTTAAGAGAGAGTTTTGCTCCTACATTTGTCACCTCTTGTGGGCCACTAAATATCCATAGCCTTTATGACACAAGAAGCATTCATGCTTTCATTCATTCAAACACAGAACATCAATTAGTGGAGATAAGAACTTGATGTTCTTGTGTTGCCCCCTGCAGAGGAGCTCTGTACACTGGTGATCACTGAAGCCTTTCCAGAAGACTCAGGCCTGTTTAAATGCATGGCCCTCAACCCCTTCGGCACAGTCTCCTGCTCAGCCATCCTGGAGGTTTACAATGGTATGATGTCCATTTATACATCAGTTTACCCATCACAAAGTAATTCAGTGGAAATGACCAGTCAGTTTATACTAACAGTCTTCATATCTCATCTCATCTCATGCTGTGAACTCCCCATGTAGACCTGGAGGAGCAGCTGGAGATCGAGGCAATTCGCCAGCAGGAAGCAGCCACTCTCACACAGGAAGACAAGTTGTTGTTCCAGCAGGAGAATGTGTCTGTCCAGACTTCCTCCTCCACAAAGAGCAGCCAGGACTTTCCCCCTTTGCTGCCTGACTCCATGACCCTGCCCCCTCCTGAGTGGCCTGACAGCCCCATGGAAGATAACACCCCCACTGTTGCAGAGTGAGTAGATGATACACAACACAGAAATACTGTATATACTGTAGTCCAAACTCCATTGATGCAACTGAGCGAGGCTTGAAAATATCAGGTTTAACAGGTTTTGTGCAACATGGATCAGTGACTTGTTAAATACGTTTGTAAATTAGTGAATGTCAGTCTCAGTAAATGAGTATCTAAATACATTATACATAACCTGGACCTAAGCAGTGTTTATACAAGCACCATTATTGTGAACCAGTGATGAACTTATTCTTTTATGCTGCTTTTCACTGTGTAAATGATGAAAGCATATGTGTTGAACCATATGCTCACAAAGCTTTCACACATTTGTCACATTTCATACAAGTTGTATTCTAGGTTGTACAACTGCAACATCCTCCTCTATTTACTCTAAAAATGTTCTTATTTTCAAGTCTGAGACAATTCAAAAGACAAGCACAACTTATTTCTTCAAATATCATCTGGCTCCTGTGACCTTTGACCTCATTATTTTTAGCTATACTTGTCACACTAGTGATCTGCAGTTTAACCTTCTCCTTCTGTTGTTCTCACAAGTCATTATCAATGACTAAAATGTTCAATAACTATTTTGATTTAATTAGTAATTTAATTATTTAACTTAAAATAATAGACCTGTTATTTTTTTATAGTTTATGGAGGAAGCTTAGTGGTGTATTTATTTATTTATTTATCTACTCATTCTTTCATTCACTCATTTTTTATTATTATCAGTCTAGAGGGTATTTCCTTTAAGTAAACTGTTCAGGAGGAAACATTTCAAAGCAATGAAAACTTTAAGCTTTATATTCTTGTTCATTCTTTGAAATGGGAGCAGCAGCAGAGAAAATAATCCTAACTCAAAGTCCCTCTGGAGCTTTCAACCATATAACAGAAAGAGTTTGCTCAGTTATGTAACATAGACGTGCAAACTTTCTGTATTCTGAGCACTTTTGGGGCTTCTTGTCCATGTTGGCTTAAAAGTTCATCAGTCATCTGCTGATGGGGCTGATGAAGATCGTGTGAAAGGTCCAGGACAAGCGTATAAATGGACCTTGAGTTCAAATTGCTTGTCAACAATTTTGTGCTACCACCGTGTTGTAGTTCCTCTTTAAGTTCAGAGGAGGTCGCTGTTGTCTCATTCTGAAATTGTAAAGTGGGCAAATCAACCTCATTCTCACGAGTGAGGTTGACATATTATTAATAAATTATTAATTTCAAGTTCAACATTTAGCTTTAAAAACAATTGGCGCGAAAATATGGATGAATCAAATAAAGGATCTATTGAATAAGTGCGTGTGGTCTGTATATATGGAGGAGCTGTGTTGAACCATTGAGGCTTATTTGCAGTTGCAGCTTTTAGAAGCTCAAACCAATCAGCTGGGCCTCGCGCGGTCCCGTCTCTCCTCGTGAGCGCGCGCTCGGGGGTTCACCTGTTGCAGCCCGGCCTCGCGCCTCTCACCGGGGCTTGGACTCCCCGTCTCACAGGGGAAGACCGCTTTCATTCAGCCGGTGCTGAAGTTTACGGACGGTGGTGTAGAAACGGTGTCCGAGGTAAGAACTGATCCAGTTTGTTTTTATGCAGGCAGCAGTTTAACCTGCGGCAACTTTTCACTACTCGGAGGCACAACTTTAATCTCTTTAATGTAAGTTTACTTAATGTTTAAACTGGATAATTTTCCTTCCTTGTTTATATCATGGAAACTTAATATGCTATGTCCTCCTTAAAAGGTCAAACTATCTTTGGAAAGTGGACTTTAGTCTATTCTGGGGTTTTATGTCATCCAGCTGGTGATCTTTCAAACTTGTTAGGAGGAAACAGGCTAATTTAAATGCGACATTATCACTTTATTAGTAAATTAAGTGGAAAATAATGACTCCTGGTTCTAGCTTTCCACACGTGTAGTTTTTGTCAACACCCTGTTGTATTTAAAGTTTCACAAACATGTAGCTAATAATAATAATAATAATAATGTTATTTTATGATTGGAAACAGGGTTGTTTGATATGACATAGCAGTAAACTCCACTTCTGTTTCTACTGCAGGAGGTGAGGTAACACTGTCTACTTCTACATCTCCACACACATCTAACTTTTCTAAACTGGATTGAAATGTGATATTATGATATGATATTATCTTCTCCCTGACTTTTCTGGGGATCCTCTGGAGCTGCTCCCAGGATTCACTCAGGGAATCACCATACCTATGTGTTTATTGTGCTGTTAAGTAGTGTTTGCTGCAGGCCAGACAGCCCGTACTTTAGTCAAGTGGTGCCTTAGAATGGCTTATGAGCTCATCTGTAAAGTGGTAATATGGACTGTGTCCTTCAGACTTAACCCATTATCAGCAGGCATACTAAAGATCTTACATAATAAGATAGTGTCATTTACTAACACTTCATAGCAGTGTTCCCCATTTCAAGAGGTTTTGGAGCTCCAAAATAGATTTTCCTCCACCAAATAGATTTATCTGGCATATTTGTATTGATTATAGATTAAAAGTGGGTGGAAGTACAATTTAAGTGAGTGGCAAATTGGTGCATTCACATGCAGTCATATATGATAGAGAAAATTACTTCCGTAACAGGACATCAACTTATGAATACAGTGCTTTGTTTATGAAACAGAAATGCAAAATTCTCAACCTGAGAGAAATATTGCGCAAGATATTCATACATGTATACCACAAAATTTTCATAATACCACAACAGATGAAAATACCACAGGTGAGTAGCACCACAGATGCTACATAGTGTTTCAACTATGCAGTTTGTTTTTCAACTAACGTTTACTTGATACTTTGGTTCATATTGAAATTCAGTGAGTGTTTCATGGTGTGAAGTATGTTGGTCTGAGTGCAATGTGTCCACTCTATATTAGTGGCCATGGGGTATGATCTCATCTATAATGTGAAGTGCAGACATGGCGTCTGTGTCCTTCAGAAACCCCCCTTCCTCTGCGCTGCACACCACAACAGTTGTTCAGGATCTGTTGGCAGCAACAGTCTGGTTTTTAAGGTCACGTTGAGGTTCTTTGGCCAACTTGAAGTTCACTGTATGTAGGTTTGATTATTTTATTGATTTGATCATTTGATGAGAAGCTGGACTATCTGTAATGTGAGGTGTTCCTGTGGGTTTGGACTTTTTCCTTCAGTAAAAATAACAGCCTCAGATAAATGACTTGAGGGAGTAGTTATTATAGCTGGATAAAGATCACTTTCAGCAGTAAAAAAAAAAAAAAGTTGTGGCTTTTCTTTGAGACATTTTGGTTTGGTATTTCTTCAGTGTTTTTGTGTACTTTTTGATGTGCTCACCTTCCTTCAATTTGCTCCATTAATGTAAAAAGTCAGATATTTCCTTTATTTCCCAGAGTGCATCTCTGCAACCCACAGCATCACTGTCTTTGATACTTCTGTGTAGGGCTGTGCGATATGATGATATATATCTTGTGATGAAAGAAAAACGTTTATCGTTCCATATTTTGCTCTATCGTTTATTTTGTTGTGACGCAAATCACACTCTTTACGGCAATATTTTTCATCATTTGGAGTCTGTCTTTTGTGTGGGTTACATTAATAAATCACTCTTCTTGGCTCTTTACTCTTGGCTTTCATTGCACTTAGAGTAACATAATGAGTTTAGTATCCCACAGACCAACTATTTATTAATTGTATTAAAATGTGCTATATCGGGATAGGTATTGTTATCGGGATATGAATTGACCCATATCAGGATATGAGATTTTGGTTATACTGCCCAGCTCTTCTTCTGTGCTATCACCAAAACATGACAACTTTTTAACATTTTAGATTGTTGGAAATTCTTCTGCTATTTATCACCAAACTACAGTATCAAGGCAGGATGGCACAACATGCAAGGTGGGAGATACTGTTCATGTATAAATTGATGAATCAGTTTATTGGCTGAAGTGAAGGTAATATTCTATCACCGTGTTGGGTTGATTGGCGGTAACATGCATCATTTCTCCATCTTTGATCCGAATGAATTGAGTTTGTCTGTGATGATCAGGTAGATATGAAGATGGACAAATGAATAATTGAAGAAAATGATGGTGGTGATGCATTGAATCCCTCAGTATGAGTCATGTATCTCACCACAGTGTTGCAGCTTTTTCAGAATGACTGGTAGACTTTCTGAAGGTTTATAAGATTCTGTTTTGGTATCGGTTTTGTTCCTTCTGTTGTTATCGGTCACACAGAGGACTTACAGAATAGCAGGCTCCTACCCACAATGCCATGCAGGATTGTGTGAGTGTGTGCTTGCGTGTGTGTTAAAAAGGTTGGGTCACAACCAGCAGAGTGTCTGCACCTGCCAGCTGATGTCCGAATTCCTCGACCAATATAGCTTTGCCTACTTAATCACACAAACACACACACATGCCGTCACACTACCGTTATTGCACACTCACACACAGACACACACACACATACATTGTCTCTAAAGCACAGAAAGTACAACACATATTGAAATAACACAATTACTTACTAACTTACTAAATACAAATAGGTCACCATGTACTTAAACATACATTAACTGAACATAAACATTAACTGATACACACACACAAACAGGTACACTACAGAATATGATCATGTAGTCATCTGCAGAAGTAGAAGCTCTGTGACGTTCATGTTTTGAGTTTTGGAAACTTGAATTGCTGTATGAATTATCCAGGTCTTTGTTAAAACAATGAACAAGTATTAAATTATATAAATGAAATCGTTGTTTATTACATTCAGGTGTGACACTGTCATGTCTTACTGTGATGTTTCAGTGGAACAGAGCCATTGTTAATGTTATCGGTTCCACCTGTGCTTTTCCTGCTATGACAAGTCTAAATGTCTTGCATTAGAGCCTGACTGATATTTTTCTGGCCCAATATTATCGACCAATATGAGCTTGTCACAGATAAACTAGTATTCACCTATAAGAAATGCTAATAAATAACAAGGATAAAAATGTTTTTGGTAATTTTGAAACAGTTGTTAATATACTGTAGTTTGTCAGAGACTGACTTTTTTAACTGTAAAATGTCCCACTTAGTACATATCTTGGTCAAAGGCTCAGTGATATGGTTGGAATCATTATTGTGATGTTAATATGGAGATTTTCAGAAATTGATATATGGAGAATGTATGTATAATCATACATAAAATAATCAAACTGATGTTAAAGCAGTGTATGTTCATATATATTTATGTTTGTTAAACCAGTATGTTCATATGTGTCAAACAAAAAGTTTAACCAACTAATTCTGTCAGTTTTTAATCACACCTTGCTCCGAATCATTACTTTGTCTACTTTGACAGTGGCAAGGTGCCGGGTATGGATGAGATTCATCCTGAGATGCTGAAGGCTGTGGACATTGTTGGGCTGTCATGGCTGGCAAACCTCTACAGTGTTGCATGGAGCCTGTAGACTGGCAGACCAGGGTGGTGGTTCCCATTTTCAAAAAAGAGGACCAAAGGGTGTGCTCCAACTATCCTGGGATCACACTACTCAGCCTCCCGGGAAAAGTTATGCCAGGGTGCTGTAGAGGAGGCTCTGGCCAATTGTCAAACCTCGGCTTCAAGAGGAACAATGTGGATTCTGTCCTGGCTGTGGCACAGTGGACCAGTTCTTCACCCTTGCAAGGATACTTGAGGAATCAAGGGAGTTTGCACATCCAGTCTACATGTGCTTTGTGGACTTGGAGAAGGTTTATAACCATGTCCCTTGGGGCACCTTGTGGGTGGTGCTGCAGGAGTATGGGGTACTGGGGCCATTGCTGCAAGCCATTCGGTCCTTATATAACCGCAGTAAGAGCTGTGTCTGCATTCTTGGCAGTAAGTCAGACTCGTTTTCAGTGGGTGTTGTTCTCCACCAGGGTTGTCCCTTGTCACAGATTCTGTTTGTTATTTTCATGGACAGAATCTCAAGGCGCAGTCAGGGGGAGGAGAGTGTCTGGTTTGGGGACCTCAGGATTGCTTCTCTGCTTTTTGCAGATGATGTGGTTCTGTTGGTTTCAACACATCATGACCTCCAGCAGGCACTGGGACAGTTTGCAGCCGAATGTGAAGCTCTTGGAATGAGAGTCAGCACCTCCAAATCAGAGGCCATGGTGCTCTGCCAGAAAAAGGTGGACTGCTCCCTCTGGGTTGGGAGTGAGTTGCTGCCTCAAGTACCTCAAGTATCTGGGGGTCTTGTCCATGAGTGAGAGTAAGGTGGAGTGTGAGATTGATAGGCGGATTGGCGCAGCATCAGCAGTAATGTAAGCTTTGTACCGGACCGTTGTGGTAAAGAGCTGAGCCAGAGGGCAAAGCTCTCAATTTACTAGTCGGTATACGTCCCAAGCTTTGGGTAGTGACTAAAAGAATGAGATTGTGGATGCAAGCGGTGGAAATGAGTTTCCTCTGGAGAGTGTCTGGGCTCAGCCTTAGAGATAGGGTGAGGAGCTCGGACATTCGGGGGGGAGCCCGAAATAGAGCCGCTATTCATTCGCATTGAAAGGAGCCAGCTAAGGTGGTTTTGACACCTGGTTAGGATGCCTCCTGGACCCCTCCTTCTGGAGGTGTTCCGGGCACGTCCAACTGGTAGGAGACCCCGGGGCAGACCCAGATCTTGCTGGAGGGACTACATTATCTCTCCTGGCCTGGGATTCACCAAGGAGGAGCTGTAGGGCATTGCCGGGGTGAAGGATATCTGGGTTTCCTCACTCAGTCTGATGCCACCGCGACCCGGTCCCGGATAAGCAGCAGAAAATGGATGGATGGATGCAGAAAAATTATAAGACAAAATCATATCATCACAATATGATTTCACCTATATTTAATAAACAGTAATATTGAATTATCACGCAGTCCTATCTTGGTCACAATTTTTTAATAACCTAATTTAAGGGGCTCTCATCAAAAATGTTTGCTTATGTTATGTATTTATGCTAAAAAAATGCTGATATATCGTTATCAGATTTGTTTAACTCTTAACAAAAGTATCAGCCTGGAAACTGCAATATCCATGAGGCTCAAGTCTGCATCTGTCAGGTTGCAAGAGGAAGAGGTTGCGGGCTCTGTTTGCCTGTTAGATTGTGGCCGTTTCCACATTAAAAGTTTGTCTACCATTTAGAATGTTTTGCAAAACAGTTTTTTGATCACTATTCCTACTACTTACAGTACATCCAGTCTTCACTAAATGACATGATATAAGTGGATGACTCAGAAAAAAGTTATTCACTTGGTCTTTGATATCCCATCGCCTTGGTAGGGTTGCCAAATGCTTGTAAGCTTATATCGGCTCTGAGTGATCCTGAGAAATAACCATAACTCAGCGGTCATGTGTCTGACTCATTTGACATTTTGCACAGTTCATCCTTCTACAATGTTTTATTATTCTAAGAATTAAGATTTAGAATAAAAAGCATCACTGTATTTTGATCCAAATCCAAGATTACAGATTCAGATTCTCGGTCTGCTGATGCTGGCTTTGATCAAAAGCCAAAAAGTGTCTTGTCTTGAAAAACTGAGCAAGTGGGTGTAAGTAAGTGAGAGCGGGAGGAGAGAGACTGCTATTGTCATTATGCTCCTGCCTAGCCACGACTACATGGTAGTCATGGGAACAACATTCTTTCCTAGTAGAAAAGTAGAGGACCAGCCAGTCTTGGTATTAGAGGAAGTAAATTACTGAGTGGGCTGAAGTGGGAGCAGAACTATAGATCTGTGTTATCTGTATTATTGTACATTACATTATGGTGATGGGTCCAACAGAAAAACATAAGCCGGTTCAGCATCAGTGAGAGTTAGCAAGTGCAGCCTCATGTCAGCCTCCTCGAAAATGAAGCTAAACTTTCACTTCACCTTCACTATTTTCAAAGGCATTCATGCTTGTGTGCACCCATGCATCACTTCTTTTTTAACTAGATGTAAACACTGGATTTATCCCCAGTTGGACTGAGTAATCATTTTTTAAATTTCTCCCCTTTTTAGAAGTGTAAAACCAAATCCTTGACATTTCAACTGTTTTGGATAAGGCTAAAATGTAGCCCGCAAATTAGCAAGCAAACTTCTACTGCATTATCGAGAAATAAAATTTAATCAGTGTTTTGTTGGATACAAAGATACAGTAAGTTAATAAAGGACAACATTTACATTTTGGGTACATGTTTTTAAATTGTGTGTCACTGTAAAACATTTGTGATTTTGAGTCATGGAGATCTTATGTAATTACACAGATCTAATAGGTTTTGAATACATCCTGGAGGATTGATTGATCTTGGAGGATAATTGATCATGGTACTATTTCTTGTTAGAGCTGACATTAGATCACAACTGCCTGGACATAATGCAACAGTTGTTAATAAAAGCTCTGCATCTTGAGGAACTTGGTGATTGTCATCACAACTGTTTCTGTACCTCACATGTCTGCCTCCCTGGCTTTAAGCTTTCTTGCTTCCCATCCTGACATGTTTGTGTGTGTCTGTCAGTTTCCCAGAGCCTCAGCCATTAAACCACTCCTCTGAAGAACCCTTTGGTCGCAGCGAGGAGGAGTATGCTCTGAGCTCAGAGGACCAAAGGTCACCAGAGGTCACTGTCCGAGCCTGTACGCCCAGCCCTCCTCCTCCACCCTCACCCTCACCACCACCACTAGCTCAAGTCAAGGAGAAAGCCCCAGCACCCAAGCTGTTCACTCCAAGCAAGCTCAGTTTCACTGTGAGAACTTGTCTTTTCTGTTGGGGAAGATTTATGCTACAGTTGGTAATAGATGCAGTTTCCACCTTGTTTATTTTTTTTACAATGATGTGTCTTTTCTCCTCCAGTCCTCCCAGTCAGGAGGCAACAACATGAACCTGTCGGACCTGCCTACCTTCACTCCTAGCGCCTTCCCTCCCAGCGCCTTCAACTATGAGCGACCGAGACATTTTATTCAGTCGCAGCCGGCCTTCCAGGCACCCAGCTACGAAAGCGTGCTGCGGGAGGCCCAGGAGAACCAGAATAACTCCCAACAGAACCTGAACAGCTCCCAGAATAGTTCAAATGTTCAGGAGGCACAAAGTCAATCTAAAATTATGTCCACACAAAGTCAGTCATTTTCTCAAAGTCAGTCAGTGTCAAAGTCGTTGTCTCAGACTCAGTCACAGTTTCAGTCACTAAGCCTCAATCAAAACCAAAACCAGTCTGCTGCCCAGTCACAAATCCAGAGCCAGGCCAACGGAATGGGGAAGTCCTCACCATCCTCATCCAGTCTGAGCTCTCCCGTTTCTACCCCGGCTTCCTCTGCTGCGCCTCCTCCTTCCTTCCCTGCCCCCTTGCTCAGTCCCTCCTCCTCCCCTTTCCCAGCCTCCTCATCCTCGGCCTCCCGCACCACCATGCGCTCCACCATCACCCTCACCCCCAGCATCCCCAGTGCCACCGGCCTCGGCAGCGCCACTCTGCCAGCCAACCAGGACAGCATGTCAGCTCCCGCTGCTTACCTCTGCTCTGTGCTGCCCTCCCAGTCCTCCTTCTCCCCTTATTCCCCCTCCAAACTGTCTCCCAACTCCAACCTGCCCAACCCCTCCATTTCTCCGTCCCGCTCCCCACTCGCTCCTTCCAGCCCTCTCCTCCCTATGAGGGCCGTCTCCTCTCCTTCCTCCCTCCCTCAGCAGCCTCTCCCAGTGTCCCCTTCCCTCCCTCAATCCCCCGTCTCTCCTTCTTCCTCCTCCTCTCTCCCACAGCCCACCTCTCCTAACAGTCAGAACAGAGTACCACCTGCTGTGGTCTCCCTTCCTGCCAACTATAAGGGGACACCTAACATGTGAGTCACATCATGCATATTATTACACACATTTCTCACACCTGCATGTCAAAAAAACACAGTTTCAACAAGCAAAATGTACATAGTCAAGAGGGTAGGAGGTTTAGACTCTATTTCTCAACCACATATGGTGCTACACTTCCATCAGTAACTCCCTCTCTTCAGTTACATCCTCATTTAACAGTGAGTGGACCCCAACTGTGGATGTGTCCACCCCATAGGGATAATACCAGTATTAGTATCAGCAAAACTCTAGTTCAGTATTTGAATTTAGCCCAGTTTTCCCAGACATTGTACCAACTGGATGATTGCCATACACTATCCTTCACAGATACAGTGAGGAATGAAAATGTTTAAAAGACATTGATTTTCAGAGTTAAAAAACAAAAGACCTAGAAATAATAAAGATCATACAAGTGCCTTAAAGTAGAGGTATGGACAATTCGTGGTATTTCTGTTTGGTATTTCCACTCATATGTTAGTGTTTTGTTTCATAAATGAAGCACAACAACTTGTATATTGGTCACAGCACTTTTCAACCAGGCAGTTAAGGACAAAAGCTCATTAAAGAAACATTGAATAAGGGTTTTTTGCAGGATTAAAGCTCAATAGTGCCTCACTTCCTCATCTCTCTCTCTCTCTAACCTCTGTTCCTCCATTCTTTCTTCATATAATTATAATAAACACTTCTCTTTTTCTGTGTTTTTCTTTCCCAGTCTTCCTAAGCCCATCCTGAAGAAGACTGTGGCTCCTCGGCCTTCCTCCTCTCGCTCCACAGATGAAGACATCCAGGGCTCCAAAGACGCCCTCATCCAGGATTTGGAAAAGAAGCTGCGCTCAAAGGAGGCCAGAAGGAGAAACAGCCAGGTGCCTGGTCATGTGTGTGTGTGTTTGTGTGTGTGTGTGTGTGCCCCATGCAAACCATGTAAGAAGTCAAAAGAATCATTTCAATAAAATTAACAATACACATGCTTTGTCTGCAACAGAAACTGTCCTATGAGGAGCGTATGGCTCGCAGGCTGCTGGGTCCAGACAACGCCACCTACGTGTTCGACCAAGACAATCTTTCAGACTCGCAGATAGACCAGGTACGAGTTAACAACCTTCAATCTCAGAGTTCTCAACAGTCTGTCTTCACATTGTAGTGTGTGTGTTGCAGTGTCGACCTTGATGAACATTTATGTTGGCTCTGGTCCAAAACCCATGAGCTTTCATTTTGCTATTAAGTGAGGACCACACATTATTACAGGCATTTGGCTCTGAATGGCTGCACAGGGAGCCAGTTTCCCTCTCAGGGCCTCCCAATGGGCTCCCGAGTCCAAAGCTGAAAAGGCCAGGCAGTATAATCAGCAGCCCCAGTGAACTGTCTCATGCTGTCATTTTGACCAGTTCAACTGTGTGTGGGGGGGGGGATGGGGAGGGGGAGGTTGTTCTGTCAAAAAGCCTCTGCCGCTCACAGGGCTTTGCACCATCTATTCTCTGCCTCTTTCACACTCAACACCAACACAACAAGCGAATACACACACACAGACACACATGTCCTCTCAAGCCAACAAGGTTTGTCAGCTGCTATTTCCAGCCCGCTTTCTGAGAACGAGCCTCTTTCATTGGTGACAACAGGACTATTGTGTCAAAATATATACACACACTCAAACGCGCACACACACACACACACACACACACACACACACACACACACACACACACAGAGTTACCCTCCTGGCATTTTGTCAACCTGTCAACCAGTATTGTTGGTGTTCAAAGTGCAAACCTGCCATTACCTCTGCTTTTATATTGATCTGTTTTCTGTTACAGCCAGATTCACCAGAAGGAAGACACACAGGTGGACTATGGTAAATACGCCTCACCCATCAATAGTGCTTATAATTATTAACCCAAGTTTCTAGTCAACATTGCACCCTGTGGCAGAGGAACTCCCCTGAGATTCCCATCCAGTGTAGCAATACTCTATCCATGCCGTTGTAAATTTATAGTGGCCATTTGTTTTTCAGATTTCTCCCGCTCATGACACTTTTTGTTTCTGTCCATTTGAGTGTGGTAACCAAGCCTCAAGCTGCTCTGTGCAGTCATGCATGATACTTTGCAGATTACGTCATTGGAGCATCCATTGAAATAGTTTGTATTTTTCAACCTGACCACTTTCTTAAGTCAAAACATTTGTCACCAGTTTCTCTAGAGTTCTGGAAACTGATAAAACCAAATTGTATAAAACAAGATTTAAAGCCAAGATAAATTACCCAGAGTACCCATTTTGCAGGGTAGAAGGGACCAAAGACTGAAATAAAACCCAAATAAGGATCATTTTGCAACTTTACGTCTTTTTATGGGATTCCAGGGAGAACTGGGAGAAAGATTTTATCCCCAAGGGTTTCCAACTGTCCAGGAAACTTTTGAACCATGTCAGGAGCGGTACAAATGACTCCAGTCCCTCATATAGTAGCCATGCTGTCAGAGGACAGAAATGGCACAGGATTTAGTGTTACTATGGTCGCTTATGTTTGTGTGTGTGTTGTAACTAGTGGACTGTAAAATTCAGTCATTGAAAGTGAGGTATCATTGCGTTATGAATAAATAATCTCTCTCTCGCTGCAGGGGGAGGCACCACTCAGGGACAGATGAGAGGGGAAATGAGGGATCAGCCATCCAGGAGAAATGTTACGCTCCTCGCTTCCTACAGATCCCTCCAGACCTCACTGTAGAGGAGGGACGCTTCTGTAGGATTGACTTCAAGGTGAAGCATTCACTCACACACACAGATCTGATGTCTTCACCTTTACAGTCAGTAAAGTCTGTATTACTGTAGGGTTAGGGGACTCACTTATATTACTTATACAAGTCAGTCTATGCACTAATGGTGCGATCATGCAACAATAAATAAAGAGTGAATAACATTCTCTTTTCCCTACATTCAGGTTGGAGGCCTCCCCACCCCAGATGTCTGCTGGTACCTGGACGGTAAAGCCATACGTCCAGACGATTACCATAAGATGTTGGTGTGTGAGAAAGGAATGCACTCATTCATCATAGAGATCGTCACAGTGCACCATGCTGGCGTGTATGAGTGTGTCGCCAAGAATCGTGCGGGAGAGAGCAGATTTACCATGAAGCTTGATGTAATAGGTAAAATGTAATTACCTCCTGTCAATACATCACGATTTTAGGCTGTCACATAAAATTCAGCCTGGTAATAAAGTCATAGATTTGAAATGGAAATTTGTACTTCGTAAAGTTCTGTCTTCAGCTTGGCACTGAATTTTGCACAGTTAAGGACGTCAGCTGTGCTCTTAAAGTTTTGACAATTTCTTTTCCCTCTCTGCAGCCCAGGAGGCTCTCCGTCCTCCCACCTTCGTCCAGAAGATGTCGAACTCCAGAGCTCTAGAGGGCGACACTGTTAGGTTAGAGTGTAAAGTGGATGCCTCCCCTCCTCCACAGCTTTTCTGGAAGAAAGATAAAGACATGCTGCGCATTGACCCCAACAGAATGAGGTGAGTTCATTTAAAGCACTTTGTTACACCCAAATCCCTCCTCAAGCAGTACTGTACATCAAATGTTATACTAAATACTGTAGGTACACTCTTTTATAAATCTATCCAATTATTTTATAAAGTACATTTTGTTTACTGCCTCGATCCTGTTGTTGAATCATATTCACCTTTATCTGAGAGAGGTATTACTCAATATTTCCCTTAATGACTGAACCATTGAACAGTAAGCACAATGGACCAATTTTTAAAAAAAATATATAAATCACACACTATACCTCAGTGTATTTACCATTATTTTTAAATTGTGCATGCATTTTTGTTTGCCAGATCATTTGGACAGTGTGGGCGATAAATTAACATTTGAATCTGTCTGTTCCTCCACAGTCTGTACCAGGATGGGTCAGGCAGGCAGTGCTTGTTGATAGAGAGGGTGATGAAGTCTGATGCTGGTTGGTACACTCTCTCTGCCATCAATGAAGCTGGCATGTCCACATGCAACGCCAGGCTGGATGTCGGCTGTAAGTCCTCTGTGTGTTCTTCCTTCCATGCAAATGATCTTTATAAAGAGAATATCTGAGCTACCTGTTGTATGAGATAACCTGATGGTTACCATAGCAGCCCGGGCTGTAAAATCAAACAGCAGATGGAGAATGTCCGGCACTCAACGCTAGACTGAATCCAGCTCTATAGCCTGGAACACGTCAAACAAATGCTGTGTTACGTGATCAAGTGGAAACTTGATGAAGATGTGAGGCATGGAGCTGTTCAGCTTACCTAAAGAATACTGCTTAATCACCAAGCCACAGCGATGAGTGGAAGCTCCAACCACTGCTGAGAGAGATCACAGTACAGGAAAATACAACACAGCTATTAGGTTTCTGCTTGATCACATAACACACCATCTGCTCTGTGGAGACAGAGAGGACCAACAAAGACTGCACACAAAACTACCTGTTCCTCTGTTTCACATGAGCTGAAAGTGAAAGTCTGACAGTGTTTTCTATCAGGTAATAAGTATATGTAATTAAAGACGTACAGTTACTAACATACTTTCCACAACCATACAAATGAATATGAAAATATAAAATGAATGAAAACAGAAAGTGCCACATTATTGTGTGTGTTTACTTGCTCAGCAAACATCACCATTAAATAATTCTCAGGCAGTTTTGTTTAAAATGTGTTTTTATTGCTCTGCTAATGAAATGCATTTTGAATACATTGCTGTGCTTGTTTACCTAAGTTCCGATTTTGTGTGACAGTATATAGCTCATCATGCAGTGTTTTACAATTAATTGCTTTATTGCCACACCTAGAATAGACAGTACAATACCTACTGTATATAGATGGTATTATAATTCAGTTTAGTTTCACTTTAATTTCAGACTATAGGTACCGACACAAAAATATACAGTTTTGAACAGAAAATATACATAAAATATCACAATTAAAAACTCTTATAAGTGGCAAAGGTACACTACATACATTGATGTTAATTGTGTGGGAACTGCAATACAATATCCCTTTTATCATTTTAATGTACCAGCTGTGGATTCAGTTCTACATTTCTACAAGTCAAACATACCCACAGTAGATATCTAACATCAGAACAAACACCTGGATATGTCTGCTCACTTCTGTTGCCTCTTACAACCACACCAGTTGGCGTCTATCCCGGTTAATTAATTATTACAAGCAATACTTCCAATAGATCCTCTTGATCTGTGTCATTGGTTAATATTTACATGAATAAGAGCTGACGGGTGTATTGAGATCAGCATGCAACTGTGTGTCAGTATTTAGACCTGAGTGAGAGCAGTAGAGGGGGTTTACTTGGAGCTGTTTTTATTATAAAATGTTTACTTCGGTGTTTATTTTGAGTCTTAACGAAGTGTAAAAGTTAGTGATATTGATTACATGAACTAAGAACACTCACAAATCCCAGAGGACACACGTCACACACTCCCTGGCACATATTACATATGATCGCTCAGTCAGATGCATGAAACTCATATCGCTAATAAATCATTTTGCATGTTTAAAAATGTGAAACATGAGGAGCCGTTGTTTCTACAAATGTGTGTAAGTTACATATCAGGCACTGAGCCATGCCATGCTGTGCTGTGCTTTGCTGTGCTGCGGGGTAGAAGAGTTATTTTCAGACACCTGGCATGAAAGGAATGTTTAGTCTGTCCAACCAATAAAAACTGTTGCTGCTGTCGGTGACACCAACAGTGTTACTCATATTATTCTATGAATAAACAAAACATCTGTTTATAAAGTGATTTTAAAAATGTGTTTTTTTACCCTGCAGTGGGAGGTTATTACATGATGCCTGTGGTCTCTTTGATATTATTAATAGTCACAATTTATAGAATAATCTGTCATCAGATGATCTGACCTTTCTGGCTATAAGAGTATAGTGTATGTCGGTTCTTTTGGGTATATTCGCACTACAATAAAAATGATGGTGCCCTTTGAATCTGTATAACAAATGTAAAACTGTTGTTCTACAATGTTTCACCTCACCCCTCTCTCTCTGTCCCTCCCAGCTCGCGCAACCCAACCCATGAAAACGGCGCCCCCTGGCTCGAAGACGTTGAAGCTGCTGTCGTCTCTGAGCCACGTGCCCGCTCTGACCGTAGAGCGCCCCGCCCAGCACACCGCCCCGCTGTATGAGAGCGAAGAGCTGTAGATCCTAACTAATCCCCCCCCCAGTCAGTCTCATCCTGCATTCACAATCACTCATCTCACAACTGGGCCCGAGTCTAATATGTGAACATCTGCAAAACACTGTGATGCAGTTTTTAAGAATTTCACACGTTCATGACAACCCGTCTTCCATCCGTCAGAAGTTTTGAGATATTTCAAACAGGTCTTTTTAAAGAATATGTTTTAAACTGAGAGGAAACACTTGGTGGCTAATTTGAGAAAAATGTTTCCATAGTTAGTGCGGTCAAGTTCCTTCTGACTTAAACTCATCATGTTGTCCATCTGCTGCAGTTTGTTAGCGCTGTGCCCATCCTTCTTCCTCTGCCTGTCTGTTTATTGTGTACAACTGCAGAGCTCATGTTTGATACACGTCTGTACGCCTCTCTACTCTGCCCGTCTGTCTTGTCCTGTCTGCTCTCAGCAAAATGGTGTGTCGAGGTCATGTGGATGTATTAATAGACCTGGATACGGAGTGGCAGAGTCAGCCCTGATGCCTGTTTTATCCCAGCGGCCAAGCACAATACAACAAAAAATCCCCTGTAGCCAGGAAACATCTCCCTAATTTAAAGGACGTATTTGTAAAACTGATGACACGATACGATGTCACTTATCACTATTTGTGTAAAATATTTAAATTATGAAGGTCTAACATTTGTAAAACTGGACCTGCGCCTACAAAAGCTATTTGTTCTCTTAATGTAATGTGTTTATTACAAGCAGGCTGGGCCAGGGACACTGGACTCTAATGCAGAACACAGTGGCAAACCAGAAAGAGAGAAAATGTACTAGTAAACACTTTAAATGAATGTGCGCCATCTTGAAACACAGTTTCCAGCTCTCCTCCATAGTCTAGAGTTAGAACATAGACAGCAGACTCACAATCCAGCACGGCCAACATCGATCAGATGCTGCACTTTAAACCCTGACAACTGTCTCCTTGTCGCTCTTCCTCTAACTCGTAGTTGAGTAAGGATGGTTTTGTGTTTGAGCCTCAGAATGTATATGTTTGTCCCTGAATTTCAGCTGCTGCTGCCTCTCATGCCGTGTGTCTGTAAAGCTACATTTACTGCAATAGAAAATCAGATTTTTAAAGTTTTGATGTTGAAAGAAATCTCAGATATCACAGTTGATCACTTCTCAGATTCTCTGCTGTGGTGTAAATTCAGTCTAATTGTTTTAAAGTTGGTTTCTAATATACAGTGTCTGTGAATGAATATTTATTTGAAGTTATTAGTTATCAGTGTTGGGACTGTTAAGTTGCCCTTCTCTTGCCTGCAGAAGGCTGAAACCAGAGGTGTGTTGATGAGTTGGACAAACAACAGGCTTTCATTTTGATACCCAGCCTCTACAACTGAACACAAAACCTGCTCTGCACTTAAAAGAACATTCAGACCTTACTTATTTGAAAAGTTTACATTTTATCACATCTGCAGTGCAGATAAGAAGTTTATTCACTTTATTCAAGACGCAGAAATGTGTTTTTCTCCTTGAATGCATGTAATTCTTCATGTTCAGTTGAATATGGGTATCAGTATGTCATCCTGGGCCCAGATTTGCCAAACTCTCAAATTTCTGACCACAGCCTTATATAATACAGTCTATCAAAAAGAGGCTTGAGTTGCCTGCTTACCATGGAACTGCTTGTTAGTGCCAGCCAGGAGCTAATTTCACAAAAAATGTTGTATTTTTGGCTGGATCTGCATGCAAACTGAAAAGCTGGTGTTTAACCCTGTGTGGCCACAGATCAGTGGCAGGAATCCCTTTGAAGATGCCCATATAGATATATAATAACATATATAATAACAACCTGATGAAAACTATAGTTCAAATGCAGCCCATTACAATGTAAACTGATTTCACTGAAACGTTATGTTTCTAGATACAATATTTCTACAGTTTGTCACGATAAAGTTTGAATGAAACAGGGTTAAAGATTGGATTTGCTTAAAGCACCAGAGTAGTTTTGGTAAGTTAGGCCCTTTCTGTCGAGATTTTAAACTGCAGGTAGTAGTGTGTATTCTCCTTAAGTACTGTTTGTTGTGTCAGATGTTCTACATATCACTGGATGAATGAGGAATAAAGTCTATGTGACCTTGGCTTTTCCTCTTGGTGTGGTTTTTTTACATTTGCCATGGTGGTTCAATCAGACATTACACAGACATTGTACTAGTGAGCTGGCAGGGTAAAGTCTGTTTAATGTACAGTCCAACTGATTCGGACACTTGCGTTCACACATACAGCGCCTCCAGATAATGTCTGGATAACTTCAGGGTTGAAGTGCGTGTGTGAAAGGAAGTCACCAGGTCGCCCCCTAGTGGTGATCTGACTTTAAAATACTTTCAAATGCTCATGTGGTTCAATTTCTTTATTTTATTAAAAACAAAAGTTGCTGACAACAATATATCAAAAATCACATAAAACCTGTTTCTGGCTAAAAGAGGACCAGAGTAATAGACGGCATTAAGTGTTTCTACTGTGGCTTCACACTTCAGTTGCCACTCATGTACATCTGTAACACAGTGAGGGACCAGCACTCTGACATCTGTTCACCGTGTCAACTTCTTGCTTTTATCCCAAATGCTGCACTAACAAACTACCAGCATCATCATCACGGTGTCCTCTTCTACATTAGAAACACATTCACGGCTCATACATTTATATGTATATACAGTAAAGAGCAGAGGAAAAAGAGAAAAGGAATGAAAAGACAGGAGAGTAGTTCCAGTCCAGTGGCCTCATTTACAGAACAAGCTACGGATGTTTACTTGTAGAAATCCAAATTGGTGTCAAGTTAAAAGTTGAAGTTGATGTGAACATGTGTCCAGCTCTACATCAGTGCTCAGCTTCTCAGAGCTTTAAGGCACATGAGGCTGCTTTGTTTAAAGTTTCCAAATAATGAGTATAAAGAGACTTGGAACAGTTTGTACTACTGAGATTCTGTCTAAAAACAAAAGCGATGTTTTAAACATCTGACCTGATAAATATGTGAGTAATGTGTCCTTGAACAGCTTCTAACTCATGCATGCCACTTGTACGATGAAATAAATCAACAACTTCTCACGTCTTTTCTGATGGAAACCGTCGCTGGATTATCTTCTATTTTAGATGATGATATTTGTTCTATGAGAGGAGTGATGTGTGGTGAAAAACACATTACTGTGGCTGTTTCCTGAATCCAAATAGATTTACAAATTATGAGTTGATTGATTGAACAGACTTTTAAAATGAGTTACAGGTGAATTTTTCCTCTTTCAACAGTCAAATACATCTTATTACTGGGATAACATGGACAATATAACAAGCAGAAAAATGTTTTAAAAATTGCTATTACCAAAATATAGACATTTGACATATACAGAAAAGAAAAAAAAACCTGTTTTGAGCCCTGATATTGTTTGAAAATTAAAACAAAAAGGAGCATCCATCCTGTTTTCTTTTCACACAAACAGATTTAACACCTGATGTTTCTGGATCCATCATAATAAACGTTTATCCCACTTGTAAATGTAATTCGGGCTCATCCTCAGTGAACTCTGTGACGTTATACACAAGACTAGAAACAGAACCTACGAGAGAAGGATCGCTCAAAGAGTCTTTTCAGTCCATCCAGAACTGGCACGTTAGTTTCAGAGTTTCTGGTAAATCTGCAGTGGTGACGTGAGGTTTGGAGACCGCGGGCGATGGAAACAGAAAGCTGTGAAGGAAAGTTCCTCCACATGTGTTCAGGCGGGTCAAATTTCCACATCGCTCTCTTTATCGTTGTCGTGGTCGCCGTCGTAGAACTCGTTGGCTGCCTCTGGCCTGTGGAAGTTAGGTACAGGAAGTTAACTCACCGATTTTGAAATGTTTTTGTTTCGTATTTTGTCATACTTTAATAATTTTTTAAACTTATGTGGTGTTAAATGAGTGAGCTGACCTGGTGTAGTTTTCCTCGCCGCCCCTCTCATCCGGGTCGGGCTCGTCGGTGCGTTCGTAGCTCAGCATGTCAGAGGGAACGTCGTGGATCTGGACGCTGGGCGCGTGGTTCAGCATCTTCAAGTTCTCGAACACCGTCTGACGGATCTGCTCCAAGTACTGCACCCACATGCACACAGTCAGATAAACTGCACACTAGATTCATGTAACCAGTAACCTCAACGATTCAACAGATGCAAGACAGGAAGGAAGAACGACAGACTGTGTTTAAGCGTCGTTAAAGCGCTTTTGAAGCTTTGAATGAAAGTAATCCACCTCAATATTTCTCCTTTGGTCCTGCAGACCTGCTTAGTGTGGATTGATGTTTTACCTGTCTGGAGTTCTGGTTTTCTATCCTGGTGCTGACATCAGGATGCAGCGTGAAGTCTGGAGCAAAGTACTCAAAATACTCTGTGAAGGACAGAAGAAGAAGAGGATGATGATGATGATGGGAAGATTTCAGAGAAGATAAGTACATCTTTTTCTGTCACATTTACATTATATTACAGCAACAATATCAACAATCAAAGAACCAAAAATGATGTGGTGAGATGTAAATTTAAAAGGTCAAGTCACTGTGTGAGCTGCATTAAATAACCCACTAATACAAGTTGCACTGATCTTCCAACAGATGGCGCCAAAGTTTTAGATGTTCAATATGACGGCGTGTGTGCAGAATGCATTTTCTCATTAACACGAGTAATCTGATACTGGAGGCGGCAATAAAAAGACAAATTTGAGGTGCAAAGCTGCAAATAAGAGCTGTTTATATGCAGTGTATTAAAGTACAACTCACCGCTGTAAGGCAGCTCATCACTGATGGATTCATCCAGTAACAGAGACGTCTCGAAGGTCCTGCAACAGAACACAACACAACAGAGATTAAAGCAGTCGTCCATGTCCTGACTCGCCTCAAAATGAATTTATGGGTTGTTAATGTCACGTTTATTTCTTTACTCATGTAATCACACCCATATTCAACCAGTGACAACATATCACCTCTCTGAGCTCTTGATCAAAATGCCAAATTATGTGTAGAAAGATTATAGTGCCTGTAAAAAGTATTCACACCCTCGCTGTAAAACAATAACATGAAAACTTCCAAGGGAGGTGAATAGATTTTATAGGTTCTGTATTACTGTGTTTCTCACTGAGTGTGAATCAGACTCACCAGCAGCGAGCCACGTTCCTGACGGTGTATCCTCCTCCTCCCAGGACCAGCAGTGGAATCTTAAAACTCTTTACAAACTCCACACACTCGCTGCACGACAGGGAACAAAGCAAACACGCTTTAATACACAAGCAAAAGAGAATTAAAAGAAGTTGTTGCCTATCATTAGGAAACAGATGATAAGCCAGTCTCACCCGTGTCCTCGTATACTGAGGTTAAAGCATCCCAGTCTGTCACAGCCCAGAGAGTCTGCTCCACACTGGAAGGACAGAAGCACGCTGACTAAAAAAAACGTGTCAACAATCATCCCAGGACGTTTTACTCAAAGTCTAAATAAACTGTATCCTGGAGCATCTGTGATTTCCTCACATATGTAGATTAAATGATCCGTTAGCTCACATGACAACAGTTAATGAAACAGACGAAGAACGCATCAGAGATTATGAATCACACACTGACCTGTAGAACGATGCAGGTCGGCTGGTAGAAATCCACCACCTGCTTAATAACCGGCTGGAACAGCTGTCTGTAGCCTGACACACACACACACACACACACACACACACACACACGTTGGCTGTGGCTCATACTACGACCAGCTGACTGAGCTACTGACACAGTCGACATAATAATAATAATGCAGTTCTATGTGTTTTGTTGTGTTGCGTATGTACTCTGATATAATGTGATGTTTGCAGGAGGTGAACTCACTCTGGTCATCAATGCCGTCTCTGAGAGGAACATTGAGGCAGTAGTACCGGCCGCTCTCTGCCCCGACCTCATACATGTCACCTGCAGCAAACACACACACACACACACACACACACACTGTATTAATACACACCTGTACAGAGACAACACATTCACAACATACTGTATTAAAACAGTTTCCTTTTTCCACAAGTGTAAAAATGTTAAGAACACTAAATCAGAAATGTTTCAGGTTGGTTATTTGTCACCATCACACTTCCTACAGCAGCACCTGAAGATGGAATAAAGAAATGTTGGAGTTCATCTATTTAACGAGCAGGTACTTAGCTGTACGTGTATTATATTTAAAGAACATTAATGAATTTTTTGTTCTGCTTATAAGTAGAGCTGCAATGATTAGTCAACTGAGAGAAAATTAATTGGAAACCATTTTGATAATCAATTCATTCCTTTTTTGGTCTATTTTTAACCAAATATTAACTGGCTCCAACTACTCAAATGTGAGGATTTCATGGTTTTCTTTGTCTTCTGTGATGGTGAAGTGAATGTGTTTGGTCTTTGGACTGTTGGTCAGACAAAACAAGACATCTGGAGACATCAACTTGGGCTTTGGCAAATTATAAAGGGCATTTTTTAAAACCATTTTCTGACATTTTATAGAAAAAACAACTAAAAAAATGCATTCAAATAAATGAATGTAAAGGCTCGGGGTGGTGCTCTAAAAAACTGTACAACAAAACATTTCTTAAGATGTTTAAAGCAGCACTCGCCTGTTCCTGGAAAAAAGTAGTTCCCATATTTATGGAAGGACACAGTCATGACACGGTCAGTCAAGTAAAAGGCCTCCTGGACACCGTCACCGTGGTGAATGTCAATGTCGATGTACAGAACCCTAGGGTGGTATCTGTAACACACACACACACACACACACACACACACACACACACACACACACAGTTGTAAAGAGAGAAACAAACACAGGAAACACTGATGAAGGTTATTCAGATGAGTGTCGGGACTCTTACTTGAGTAGCTCCAGTATACTGATGACAATGTCATTGACGTAGCAAAACCCAGACGCCTGCAAATACAGAAAAAAACATTTTAGTCCTTTAATAAGCAAAGAAGCATCCGCAGCACAATGTGACTAAACAACATAAAGACTTCACTCTGACCTCAAATTTTTTGGCATGATGCAGTCCTCCAGCCCAGTTGATGGCAATGTCACAGATCTGGAAAATAAAGTAGAATCATTTAAAGGTCATTAAATCACCAAGACTCTGTGGTCCTGACCAGGGATGCCCCCCGAAACCCGGTTCTGAATTGAAACCAGTTCTAAAATTACTCCTCTGCTCTCTGTTGCTGCTCTAGAAACAACATTTAGTTATATTTAAAATATGAATCAATTCTAATCATGTTCTGATTTGTTTCTTTTTTTAAATAATACATTTTTAAAAAGTTATTTTGTAATAAAGAAAGAAGAATGAAGAAATAGAATATTGATAAGAGCAGTAGTATTGATAAAATCATAACGATAGCATCCCTGGTGACCAGTCTACCAGCAGTGCTATGACTGTGTTTCTGCCGTGTCAGAAAGTACAAAAAAGAAGAGTTAAAAGTGTTTAAGGATGAGACGTCCAGTGATTTAGTTACCATCTGGCTCACATATGTTCATCTTTTATCAACAACATGCCTGCATCAATAAAAACTAAATCTACTAAATCAGTGCTTACGATGCTCCTGACGTTCACTGTGGTGACGCTGACACTGAATTGTGTGTGTGCGTGTAGGTGTGTGTGTGTGTGTCTTCATGCGTGTTACCTTGTGGTTGAGCTGTGTAGCGCCCTGTAAAGAGGCTCCAGTGTATCTTGAGCAGAACTCAAAAAGACCCGGAAATACAGGACTGAAACACAAAGACACAGAATATTATGTGTGTTCATCTGAAAAGAGAAATGGTGGAGAATTCCGGCATTTAAGCTGCGGACTGAGCATTTAGAACCAGCTGTTTATCTACTGTGCAATGAATTTCAATAAACATCATCTTAAGCAGTTATTTCTCACCAGTCGTCCCCGACGTTGAATGTGTTGAGGCTCTTTGTGAAGCCCTGCATGTTATTGGGGCTGACCTTCTGTAGGAAGTCTATGTAGTCTTCAGAGTGGAACCGACACATGTCATGCTGTGATGCTTTGTATGGCTTAAACACCTAACAAGACAAACATGCATTTTTGAATACACATAATGTACAGTACAAAATTTTAGTTTCACTGTTCACTCCTGATTTTAGTTGAGCATGTGTTATTTCAGAACTGAAAGCATCAGCAGGGTCTGGATCTGTGACACAACGGCTCTTTTTTGCTCACCATCATTTTCTTGTAGAGTCCATAGTGCAACACCAGACTGTGAGTCAGAGACAGACGGTGAGGCTTCATGGGATGGCCAGCACCTGACAGAGACGGAGAGTTATATGAAACAGAGCAGTCTTGTGCACATCCACAAAACCACAGTGGGTTCAGGTGCTGGATAGAAAAAAACAACTACAGGTCTTCTCTGGTGAATACCCACAGGAAGGAAATGAGGTATATATACAGTCAGATGACATCACAGACATCTAATCACGTGTCAAGACACCATCATCATAAGAGAAATAAAAAGAGAGAAAGTTTGCAGAAGATAGTACAAATAGTATGGATAGTACGGCCTTAATCTTTTGATTATTTTTGTGAGCATTTAAGTTTTAAGTTCCACAGCCGGTATTTCGGTTTAACGAGTGTTAACTGGTGACTCTCAGCCGAATGTGTCTGTGGTTGCTATAGTGACAGCAGCTGTTGAAAACACAAACACGGTGGTGTCCTCGTAAAAGCCTTAAATGATCTTAAATTGAATGTTCAGTGCAGTATATATTCATCTGATCCTTTTTATCTTACCTTATAAATTAAATGGTTTCAGCAACAATAAGCATTCACATTTCTTCACTCATTTTTCTGAAATGAATCTTTTTAGATGTTAGCCTGTTTGAGAGGAAATGCTGAAGTCTCGTTGAAGTATCCACACTGATGGATCACAAGTTGAACAGACTGGTCAAACTGGGTGGCTACTGGCCAAACAGTCTGTAAACAATATCTAGCCACAAACTGAACATATTGTGTGTACACAATGACAAACAGGTTAATTCTTTAAATATGAATATTCACCAGGCCTTGTTCCCAATATCATCGTTTTGCTTGTTATGTCATCATTATTTTCAGTCAAATGTTTCCATTAATTTGTCGTGTTTTTTAAATCAGTGAATACATTGGTTGTAAAGTGTGGTTTATCTTTGTTTGATCAGCTGCTCAATCAGTAAGAGTGGAAGCAGGTTTGCATCATTGGGTCCTCTTGGCAGTGAGGGATTGGGCATTGTTAGGATGTGGGGAGATGGGTGAAACTCTTGTGTAGTAAATGACATTTGGTTGAACTTTGTGCACTTATGAACAATTTGTATGCTTATGGAAGATTGTGATTGTCAGAGGTAACAGAAAAACCCATTGTTTATAATTGTGTGGTATTCTGTATGCTTTGAAAGCCTAGTATCTGTGTAGCTTACCCCCATACTTACCTGAGCAGGTGGTATGTTCCAATTAGGTGCGGAGGAGAAGCTAAAATATCATTCAGTGGTCAGTAGGAACAGAGCAGCTGGCAGCTCACTGTGAGGCTGCACATTTAATATGTTTGCTACCATAACGTAAGTTATTTAGATGAATTTTCCGGGGCTCATTTTTATCTCTGTATCGTTAATATTTTATTTTTTTAATATTATATTTTAGGGGCGGCGGCACTACAGAGCCACTTTGCTATTGAGGATAACTGAATAAAATCCCCAGATAGGCTACAACAGGCTGCGGTTTGTTTCCCACATTGTAAAAAAAACGATACAAGAGGTTTATGCTTTTTGTTGAGCACAATTTAAGTTACGTAAATGTTTAGTGTAGATAATAAACACAGATGAGTATTGATTAAAGTAATATTGATATGGCTTTTTGGAGCCAGTTGCCCACGACACATTCAGCTGAGAGTCACCAGTTAACACGGTCAATAGTGGATCCGAAACACCGGTAACATCAGATTTAAGGTGCATTATCTTACTATATGAACATATACTGTACTGAAATATTATTTCATTTCAACTGTCAAAGTACGAGGGTTGTATGACATACTGCGGTTGCTTCAAAGCGATGAATAAAGCGTTAACTAAAACAAACACACAGCACAGACGGAGACACACAGAAACTGTGAAATTGTATCAACATGTAGGTATGAATACGAGACAGTAATATGATGATAACCTGCCTCAGCAAATCCCAAAAAGCACTGTGAGAGCGTGAAATGCTAAAAGAATAAAACACATCCCCACATAGCATGTCGCTAGCTTACATTAGCATCCATTTCCTTCTGCAGGCCGGCTCATTGCGATAACCGAACTCACCGTAATGAAAGTTGCCCACGTCGGGGTCGTAAAAATACGATGTTCTGTTGGACATTCTGAAACAAATATCTTTCTACTTTTTCCCTAAATGTGTGGCTGTTCTTGCAACTATACAACCCGCATTTTCCTTTCAATTAGCAGATAGCCGCCATGGTAAACAGATTGTACTTCGTCATCAAGACGGGTCAGTAATGGTGGAGAGGGGCGGGGGGAGAAAGATAGCGGCGTTACATTTTTTTTTTTACCCGCATTCTGCGAAGACCCGCCCTACTCTACCTCTGATTGGCTCTAACTCTGAACGCTAACCCTAACCCAATCATCTCACTTCCCTTGCCTAAACCTAACCAATCTAAACAACGAAGGCAACGAGTACTAGCCAATCAGAGGCAGAGTAGGGCGGGTCTCCGTGGAATGCGGGTGGGAAAAAGGAAGATAAGCGAGATATGACAATTAAATGAATTTCATCTGTTTGTGGTTGTCACTGATCCCAATTTAAAGGATATGTTCAGAGTTTTTCGAGTCTGTATTAAAACAACAGTCAAGTACCCATATGAACAGTGAAAGAGGTTTTCCTCGCTGTAGTATTCCTCCTGTTCATACTGGCTATTAAAAGATCCCCTTCAAATGTGGGCCAAAATCAAAATCCAGTGTGTCCACACAGTCATTTTTTGCAAAAATGCTTTTAAAGTCGATGTGAAGCTTATATGAGGCTTCAGCAGTCTGAGTTAGTCATATCAAGTGGGTATCTGCCACATTTACAGTCTTTTTAGCATCAAATTCCCTCTGTGTTTCCTTGGAGAATGTTTCCCTGTTGAGCTGTGGTGGAAGTATAGTAACAAAAAGAGGAACTTTGGCACTAAAAAGACTAACATTGAAAAAACTCTACTTGATTTGACTCATTTGGATGACTGAAGCTTTATATTAGCTTCAGATAAACTTTTAAACACATTTCTACACAGAAGGTGGATTTTGGCCCCCATCACTTACATTGTAAGTGCATTATGAAGGGATCTTCTAATGGTCAGTATGAACAAGAGGAATGATTACAGCAAGACAAACATGTTTCAATGTTCATTTGGGCTCCTGACTGTTCTGAGCCCGTCCTCTAACAAAACGTGTTTAAGAAATATCCAAAATGTCTAAAAAACAAATTTATTTGTCAAAGCCAAAGTACTTTCTATGATATCACAGACTGTGTGTGAGTGATAAAAACATACAGTAGCTTGTTTGCTATCATACACGTCATGATACTTTACCATAAAATGTATGTGGCCTGTCAGGGTAAAATATGGTGGAAGCGCCTACTGTGGGACAAAATCTGAAGCAATTGGAGACAAATTTGTGAAAAAAATCTAATGCACAATTAAATGGATATATAAAGGGAACAATTTATGATGAGTTTGTATATAAGTAGGCCAAAATAAATTATAAATACATTTACAAATATGTCATTTCTCATGAATGATTTGCTTATTTGTTATGTATTCATTTTGAATTACTTTCAAAAGTCAAGTTTGTTTCTTATACACAAAAGCCCCATTACTTTCTGGGATAATAAAAACAGAAAAGTGAATCATTTGACCTTGAGTTTTCTAAAATACCCCCAAGACAAAATTTCACTCTGTTGGCAAACTCTGCACAAAATACCCCAAACGATTTTATTGGAAAATGCTTTTTTGAACCCTAGCCTGAATCTTTTCATTGCTATCCAAATGTTGGGAAAACACATTTCCTGCGATGGTATGTGCTTGACAGCTATAAAAATAATGTGCCATTAAAAAAATATCTGACGACTGTCAAATAGGAATATCAAAGGACTACTGTGTGAATCAGTAGATTTTGACGGTATTAAGCAGAATAACACGTCTCTGCAGGTTTAGTTAAAATAACTTGCATTCAAAACAGTACCAAAGAGCTAACTGTGACACTGTTTATGTTGGACACCTGTTGATTAAGAAAACTTCTGAATGAGAGCATGCAGGAACTTTTCCAGATCATAAAGGGATAGAAACCAGGTTTTACACACGTGGCAGTGAAAGGAAGGTGCACGAGTTATAACACAAAGCAGACACGTTACTCTGCATCCACTGGATTACACACACATGCAGTAAAAGCAAAGCAAACATACCACATGGGCGTTATTTTTTTTTAGTGTAATATTGGGGTTTAAAGATACACCAGCTAAAACTTCTTCTTCATCTCTTCATCACAGTAAAGTATTCTGTGTGTGTGTGTGTTTTCATGTGTGTGAGATGGCCAGACCAGATGTGCCGGAGAGGTCTACCAGCACAACTACACAGACAGGGTCATGTCTGCCTGCAGTGTCTGTGTGTGTGTGTGTGTGTGTGTGTCTGATGTGTGTGTCTGATGTGTGTGTGACAGCTAAACCCTTGAGAGAAATTTAGTGTGATTTATTGGTACACCCTAATAAACACTGCTATCTGCCATTCCTGTGCACACATGCACACACACAATGACATGCACTCACATGAACCAATAACAGGAGGAGCGTAGGAGTGAATGATTTAGTGATGAGTGAGCTGCTTCCACAAGGTCTGCAACTAATGATTATTTCAGCCTCATCTCATCAGTTTTTCAATTTATTTTTTGGATTGATTAAATTATTGTTCGTTCTATAAAGTGCCAAAAAAATAAAAACTACAGTATATTATAGACTTTCCCTCCTTTCTCCATCTACACACCTGAATCTACCCAGTAACTGTCTGCACCTGCTGCCCATTCCCTCATCAGCTCCTCACTATTTGTACCAGTCCTTTTCCTTTGTTCTTTGCCAGTTCATCAAAGTTGCTTTATGGGACACTTCCATCCTGATCCTATCTGATCCTGGACTTTATCTGTTCCTCCTGTTCCTGTGGTTTGAATCTTTTTGCCTGTTTTTCTCCTGCCTATCTGCCTTGCCTCTTTGAACTGCTTATCTGTTTTGGACTAGCTCCCGTTGCTACCTGTAAGTAAGAGTTTTTGCTTTTGCTTTAAATTACCTTCTCATTTCACCTGCCAGTCTGCATTTGGGTCCTCCATCAGTCTGTCCCAACCTCATTGATGACAAATGATGTCCTACTCATGTGTTACTGCACCCAAAGGTTGTAACCTTTTTAGTGTTCGTGGGCTTTACAGACTCTATATACAGATGGACATAGTGAGGTGTGTTCCAAGTGACGCAAACGATTTTCCCAGTTTTACTTCACCCAGAGAGCAAATCTTCTGATGGTGGAAATTCCTTTTAAAATGAACTGATTTTGCTCTGCAATTTCACAAAATGCTGGTGTGATCAGGCTCTCAAAACCTTGTATCATGTAGTTATTAGGAATAGATTCCAATAGCCTCTTCCATTTTGGATTTGGTTCCCATTTGTCAAAATACCTAGATATGTTAAGCTCCAGTGATCACTCAAACCTTACATCCCTTGTAACTCCTTTATTTTTTTATTAGTGAAGAGCAATGGAAAACAAAGGTAGCTGGTTAAAATGACTCCCACTTAAACTTTGATTCGTATCATAGCAACATTTTTATTCAGAATCAGGCCCTTTTAGTATTTGGAAGTAATTTGTGAACTATAGCTACAGGCTATAGCTGTTAATTGAATGTGTCAGATAATTAACATTTCATTTATTATGCTGCTCATCTCATTTTCAAGGAACATTAATCAGGCTGCCACTAAAAACTGTACTGTTTTTTCCTTATCAATCAACAAAGTTAGACATCTTTGAGTAGTTAGCCTGCAGTTATTTGCAGATGTTGAAAGGCAACCTAATAAGATTTGATAAGGGATTTGAGGTTTTGGTTACATTAAGCTCTTAGTTATCATACTGGTATTTGAGATAAAAATCTGTTCCATATTCAAAGACTAGGGGGTGTTGTATAACATTGTAGATTACTAGTTTACACATTCAGGTTGACAAGGTGGAAAGTCTACATGGAAAAAGTCTGCTTCAGAGTGACGGTTGAGGCAGACACTGTCAAGATACAAGGCTTTTGAAGTGTTTGATGGAGAGTGGCTGGCATGAAAGCAGCACTGCCTCGCCTGCACTTTGCAGAATGTGTGTTGGCTTGTTGGCTGTTTTGCGTTGGAATGTCAGGATGTAAATTTCACTTTCTCTCCCCTGCTTTTTACTTCCCCTCTCTCTCTCCATCTTTCTCTGCCTGCAGCTAAATGGCAGCACTTCCCTGGGTTGAATGATTCATGTGTTATGAATTCCTGACGTTACAAACCAGATTTGAACCTGGCATACCCCTTATATATTATACGGGCTTGCTGTATTTGATATATTCATTCTTTGGAGGTGATGCTGTGGCCATCAGGTCATGTTCCCTTTTAGTCACACTCACCTGGGTGTACCTGCCCTTTTGAGGTATTCCCAGATCACTTTTACTTTCACAGAGCACACACCAAAACCAAGCCAATTTTCATTTAAAGCCCCCCTCCAGTCAAATGTGTTTCGCTTTTTATTCATTCAGTCGGATGTTTGAGCTTCACTGTGCAAAATGATGTATGTGCAGTTTGACACTAAAAGGATGTTTTTACATTCATCTGCTGACGAAGGAAAGTTTCTCTTCTTCCTTAAATCTGAGTTTAAGGCATGTACCTACAAGCATGATTTGATTCACAGTTGAGTTTGGAGCAAACCAAGGGACAGTATGCAATTTACACAAGTGTGATGTGGAAACTTGAAGCCTCCAGTGCATAAACACTGAGAATAGACTTTACAGTGAAGTAGGAGACATCTTGTGCCCAGCAGTTAAAAATGAAACACATTTGCATATTTATAGATTCTGGACTTTTAAAAGAGTAGAGGGAAAATGTTAGGATTTATTTTTTTTACATGGTAACTGAACATTCTTTGTGGAAAAACATGTCAGACACAATTTATTATTCTAAGCAGGGGATTTTATGTCCTAAAACATGTCCCTGTGTACACAAAAGTTGTTTTCCTGCTGTGAGAAGACTACAGTGAACAAGGTCTTCTTGCTAGAGAGTAGCACAGAAAAAATGGAGCAAGGTTTCTTCAGATTTTCAGCTATTTTTAAAGATCCCTCCAGACAAGTATTAAAACATATAAATACTCTGGTTGGAACAATAATGTGTATCTAATTTTTTTCCACAAGAAAAGTATAATTACCACTTTAAAATCCTTAAAATGGCGTCTACTCCTTCTCCCCCATTACATATTTTAGGATCTATGAATATGCAAATATATTTCATTTCAGATGTTAAAGCTGCAGTGTGTGACTTTTGTCTCCCCCTTCTGGCAGTGAGAGTAATTACAAAAATACTGTTGACAAATGCTTATGTCATAGGCTCTGCTGTAGCTTACTCCGTCGCTACTGTTGCGGCTGTAAAACAGTGGATAAATTGTTTTGAGCATCACACAACCATGTCCAATAACGTTTGGAAAGTCTAGAAGAGCTGCACGACTAAATTATTTTATCCCCAGTCGAGTTAGCAGAAGGCTAACCAGAAGTTAGCCGGCTCAGCCAGAGGAAGTCTCCAGTGCGCAGCATGCATTCACCCGGCCAGTGCAGGAATGTCAAATCCGACACCAGATTTAAAAACTCCAGTATACCTTGAAATACAGAGCGATTTATCTGGTGGTAATAGGCTTAATCAGCATTGCGTGAACTTGTTAAACAAGGGCTTGAATGAAATGGATGTTCATTTATATAAGTTCCACGCTGCAGGTTTAAACTGCTGGAAACAAGAGATGTCTACTTCACTGTAAAGTCTATTCTCAGTGTTTGTGCACTGGTGGCTTCAAGTTTCCACACTTGTGTAAGTTGAATATTGGACCACGATTGGCTTCAAAATCAATTATTACAAAATATACCTAAATTCAAATTTGAAATGAAGACAGATCAAGAATTAGGTTTTTTTTTTTGTTTTTTTTTTAAAAATATTTCACGATGCAGGAATATTGATCCACTTCAGCTTATAATGTGCACACTGTGGTAGAAAAAGGTCACCTTTCCCTAGAATAAATCTATACTGGAGAAAGGTGATCTATAGGGGAAAATGCCCAATATGTAATAGTATAGGTTTGCTTCTTATTACATATTCGACCCATCAGTTAGACATTGGTAGGTGATATTAGTTACTGACAACACTTCAGACATCAGTGTCTCTGCATCACAGTATTATGGCCTTTGCAGTGACAAATGAATATCAATTTGTGCGTAACTCTGCTTCTGTTACTCATATTGGTAAATTAATTACTGCAAAAATACATTTGAAGAGCAAATTTATAACCTAATCAATTACTGAGACTGCAGACTTTCAGATATTCACTTTGCTCCTTTTATTAACAGTGTAGCAAACTTGATGAGGAGCCCTGTTAGAGGCCTGTCAAGCTCTACATTTGCACAGCTATGAAATCAGTCTATGTGTGTGTGTGTGTGTGTGGGGGGGGGGGGGGGGGGGCTTCATCCTTAGTTGGCTTGTTTTGGCCCCAGGGTCCAAATCTGTTCTTTCAAGCATCTGTCTCTGCCTGTTTATTGAAACACACACACACAGAGACATGTGCCCTCTCTAACTCATTCCTCTTTGTCATTGCCATGGTGATGTATACAATATACAGAGGTCTAAGGTATTATCAGTGACACACAACTACACACATACAAGTAAAAGTGGTAACAGCCACTTGATGTCAAGAAAAAATGGGCAGACTGACAAAAAAGCCTGGGTGAAAATGGCTACCACACAAAGTCAGATTTTCAGTCTGTATGTATCCCTGTTCTTTCCTTTGTTTTTCCTCTATTCAATGAGGGAAAGAAAATGCATGATGTCAGCATGACGAATTTCAAAATCCGGTACTGTGCAAGGTCACCAGGATACCTGAAAATATTGACAAAGAACTGTGTCCACTGCAGCTGTCAGCAACCTGGTTTCTGCATTTTCTGCACAAACCCGGTACACTATAACACAGAACTTATTTTAAAATTTTCAGACCTTCAGAGTCCAGATTTTCAAAGTTTTAGAATTATTTGTTATAAGGTGTACTTTTTCCTCAATTGCTTTGTGAAATAAAACTAACTGCTGCTTGCTGCCACCATGGCATAGCAGAAGGATCCTGCATTGGGAAATATTACACAAATGCAAGTTGGGCCACGTCAAGTTGTGTTAAAAAGTGCACATCTGCCCCACTGCCTTTTCCCTTTCTGTGACATCTCAGACCCTTTCAGTTTGCCAAAAGTTTCACATATTAAGACAGCAAAATCAACACAGAGGCAGTGAAGGCAAAATCATCACAAGAGTTTATTCTGGCCTTCCACAAGGTTCTAGTCCAGCAATTCTCCCAAGGGTACACAGGTACTGAACTCCCAGCAGCCCTAGCAGTGCTGTCCAGAATTTGGCTTCAGTGTAGGAGCAGTCTCTACTCTGGAGTCCTCATCGTCCATGACATCACCTGCTGCATGACAGATGTGGAGAATCGTAGCTCATGTGATTACAGATGACATAAAGAAAAGATCAGTCTCCACTGACTACAGGATGCAGTTCAGCACAGGCTTGGAAAGGGGTGAGCCTATTGATGGATGTGTGCAGGCAGGTGTAGCCACCATCCCCCGTTGTAAAGTGGGTGGAAACAGAGAAAGAAGAGATTTTAATTATACAGAATAGAAAGAAGTGCTTGTGCATGAGGTGTGTTTGTTTGTGTTTGCTTCAACCCAATGTGACACCTATAAATTGTTCCTGAATGCCTCAGGTGTGTGTGTTTGTGTTTGCTTTAATCCCAATATGACACCCATGAACTGTTACTGAATGCCTCATGGGCGGCCAAGTGTGCAGAGCTTTGCCCAGTGCTGTTCAGTGCTGCTGCTGCTGTCAGTGGATGATGAATGATTTGGTCCGGGAAGCTGAGTCACAGGGCTACAGCACAGTAAATCACATACCAATTGCAACCATGCTTCATCACCATGTCCAGTGGTGTGCATTAGATGATATGTTCCGCAGGCAGTACTGTCTTCAGGAGCTGTCCATTCACCTTCAGCTTTCTATACAAAAATGCAGACAGTGTGCCAACAAGTGCTAACTCCATTTGTGCATATTTAGGTACTCTGAATGTGATTTATCACAGTCTTGGTTATATATTGTACATAATGTAGATATATTGTATAATCAGGTCCACAGGGGTCACTTACTTACTCATCGTTTCACTCACAGTTTTGTTATAGCAAAGTCTGGCTTGGATGTCAGGAAAACCGGGTGTGTATTGGGACAAATATTTTGGCATCCTCAAACTTGCATGTGCACTGAGATAAATCTAGACTTCCAGAAGGGTCAACAACAGGTTCTGGTGACCTAGAATAATTTATTCCTCAGCAGACAGTAAATATACATGCATTTACCAATGGTACATCTAGATAAAACTAATGCATTCTAATACAAGAGCCCTGCAATAAAGCCTACCTCAATGAAGGTTGTAATGTTTAGTTTAGTGTCATTTTGGAGGCTGTAGTTTGTTGTGCTGTTGAACTATATTGGGTTATACTGAGAGGTTTCTAATATTTTGTCATATTCTTTAATCAATGAAAATATAATTAATCCATCTACATGAAGGTAAACCCCATGGTGGTGTTAGAGGAACAGTCAAGAGATAGTTGACTTGAGGAAAAGTGAGAGGAACATATTATCTGGGAACAATTAATGTCTGTACAACATTTCTTGTCAATCCATCCTGGAGTTGTTGAGGTTTTTCAGTCTGGTCCAAAGTGGTGGTTGGATCAACTGACCAATCAACCAAGGTTGCAGAGTGAGAGACAAGATGGACAGAGGATGACAAACTCACAGAAATGGAGAAATGGAAATGAGAAAGAGGGAGATGGAGTAGAACTGAAAGTGAGGGGTGAAGAATTGAAACAGAAACAGATCAGACACATGACCCAGTGTCTGTCACATTTCCAGCTGGACCTCATGATGTGTTTGTTCTTAGTTCATATGAGGTCCAGCAATAACATATCCTTTCATTCAGTAATCTTCTGTTGTTATTTACCTTTAGAAGTAGTGTTATTTGGGGAGCCCACCAACCAGCTTCCCATGTCACATGAAAAATATTCCAGATCTGTCATTGCCACAAGCAGTCATGGCCTCGTACAAGTCACATGGACTGATAGTACAATATGTATCAGATAGAGAACTCAAAACGGCCATCAGGTGCAAGATTTTTAGCAGTGATTATAGTCCAAATAAATCAGATTGCAGCGCCTGTAACTTTATCACACCTTAATGAACTTGTCTGCACTCTCCCTGCTGCCAATCCAGAATTCACTTAAACCTTTCCAGATGTGAAAGCACATCCTAAATCCCTACCTGCTTCAGAGATGCTGTTCAGCAGTTAACCCTGACTTCTGAGCCAGCTGTAGAGAGGAGCAAGAAGACAAAACGTTTCCCAGCAGGGATCAATATAATCATTCCAATAATGATTAACTGACTCCAGTGTCTTGAAGCAATTTTCTGAGCAGCTCAGACCCCACATTGTAGCAATAACCACAGTCAAGATCCAGGAGATGTGTTTTATACCTCAACCTTATCAGTGATTTGCCTATTTCTCTGCTACCAGTACTGCATGTCAATAAATTTCATGTAGGCCTAAGTGGGCACTTGGAGAGAGAATGTTTGAGAGGATTAAATACACACTCATAAATCACAATTGCCCTTTAGAAGGCTTAACCGAGAAAGATTATTACAACAACAATATTATATAAGTTGGTCAGTTGATCCAACCACCATAGTGCAGAGGAAATAAAGAAACACCACAATGCATTGTGGGTTAGATGTGCCCCTTCAGTTTCCATCATTGTTCACTCAATCTGACAGAGGTGTAGTTGAGTTTTCTGGGTACTGGAACATTGCTTAACATGGTGATGGAGATTCCTCTGGACAGCAAGTCAACAATGGCTTCTCCAACCACCACTGAAATACATAGTAGAAGTGATGCAACATGTCTTACCAGGCAAGGAGGGCTGCCCTGTCCCAGCCTTACAAACTAAGGTTAAGTTTTACAAATATTCATTCCTACATGAAAGTTTGGTATTCAGCTTCACTGTTGTGAATGTGGTGCCAATGTTAAGATCAGGCAGTTAGTTTCAGTAAAAACAATAAAAAAGAGATTGTGTAGCTTTAATGTGCAGTGAAGTCAGAGTCTGTTTCACCATAGTGAAGACAAGTTCCACTGACCGCACTGAAAAAACATTGTTCTGCTCCATTAGGACTTATAAAGGCACAATGAGGAATATTATTCATGACTATTATATGATAGTATATCTTTTTTGTTGTCCCTTCTCTCCTCACAAAGTTCACAATGAGTCCACTCCCAGTGC
The DNA here is from genome assembly GCF_914725855.1 of Thunnus albacares. Classification (NCBI taxonomy): domain Eukaryota; kingdom Metazoa; phylum Chordata; class Actinopteri; order Scombriformes; family Scombridae; genus Thunnus; species Thunnus albacares. The sequence goes on from NC_058115.1 coordinate 7,784,428, forward strand.
TAACCAGTTCCACAAGGCCTTCTTGTCAATAAGCCAAGCTCGCCTTAGAATATATTGTATATGGTTATTGCCTTTCTGTCATTCGTCATGCATTCTCCATTTCATGCAGTTTACTACAACATATAAATAGCATGCATTGCCCTCAAAACTTTGGGGGTCCAACATTACACACAATACTGAATTGATTTGGGGACACAGTAAGTGTTTTTTAGATTTTCTGTTTAACACATCTTTCTTGGGGGAAAAAAAATCCACTTTGAAAAGGCAGTGATTGATTTTGTCTGTTATATAAAATATTATATTACGCTGATTACCACAAGATTACAAATCATTATCTTTTGCATCATCCATTTGTTGTCCCAGTAAGCACCCATATTTTATTTGCTTGACCCAAAAAATGTAAGAAACATTACACACTATCAGAGGCTGATACCCAGTATACAGCCAAGTCATCCCAGTGATAAATCACTCAGTGGACAGCGGCAGTAAAAACCCTACAGTACATCATGCTGTAAGAGTCAGTAAAACACACTAAGTAATGTATTTAGTGATAGATAAATGAGCTGTGAAATCCTAACAACAGTTGCCATCCAAACAAATGCGGAAAAATATGACAGTGCAGATGTGTACAGAGGTGTTTTACAGCTGTGTGGCTGTGTGTGGCTTTGTATGAAGTAATCTGGCTTCGCTCGAGATGTAGAGCCAGACAGAAATGATTTAGAGCCATTTAATAAAGTGGTTGATTGGCTGGAAGCTCTGACAAACTCTGATGTTGACACTGCAGACAGCTTGTGTTATAAGAGAACTTTAACAAGAGATTTTTGTTCTTTAAAGGATCAGTGATATGAGGTTTTTAAATATCAGGCGGATAGCGAGGGGGTTTTGGGATCAATATTAAACCCTAAGACTAAAATTTAATTTTCTTGTGTCTTTTTACCTTCATCTGGATATAATCTCATTGCTTGTTTCAAAATGTGTGCATCTGTCTGCAATGGTAACAATCTTCTGTCTTTTGAGGCGTGCAAATGTTTTTCTTGATCCACTCTGATGGATGTTTGGATGATAAAATCAAACCATATTTTTAGACTCTATTGCCTGTAGCGGTGCAGAAGCTAAGATCTATAAAATCTGACAGGTTGGCCTTACATTGAGGCATTACTATGCAAGACTTGTATAAAGAATACACCTGTCTTGTCAAGCGAGATCCTGAGAGGTTAGAAGAGAGAGGGCTATAGATTTGTCCTGTCTGACCAAATGAAAATGAAAAGTTCACTGAGGACAGGAAGTGACAAATCAGCAGCAACACCTAGTCACATTTCTCAGCACTGAGAGATGATGCACCCTAAATTGAACTCTAGACACTAAAATAAGCTTTAACGTGCACCCAATGCAAACTCCCGATACTTATAGGAATACCACAAGCATGAGTAATATCAAGTTTCATCTGGAAACAAAGAGAAACTTGTTCTAGCAAGCAGGGCTGAATGGTGTTTGGAAGTGCTCGCAAACCTAGAGAAACTCATTTCCCTCAGGAGATTTTATTGAAAAAATATAATGATCGCAAGACACCAGCCTTTATTTAATTGCTTATGAATGGATATAATTATGTGCACATTTCATGCAACACATATGTTGATAAAATGCCAAATAACAGTTTTTGATAAAAGAGATCTTCTGATGATGATGGATGCTTAGCTCTGTGTGTTACAGTAATATCACACAAAGTGATGGACTAGATGTTTCGTGCTATTACTATCTATTAACAATCAGACAGTGATAGATTGTTTTTCAGTTGTCACAAATGAAGAGTTTTTATTTGATCCAGTGATAAAGTTGGCTTTAGGCATGTGGGTGGGTTAATTGTACAGCTGACTCATGTAATTTGACATTGCAATTAATAAGGATGGGCCTATTTTCTTGCCCTTTTCAAGGACACAAGCCACAACCTGATACTTACCAATCTGAATAGAATATAAAATTCTTAGCATTTAATTCAAGCATCTGGGACAGCATGTATATTTCAGTCTCCTAGTGAATAAAGATATCAGTTTTATGGAATCAAACAGCAGAAGGCCACTTCAACACTAAGAGACTGTATAAAAATGATTTGTCAGGAGCACTTTGGGTTGCCTTGTACAGGATAAGGTGCTATATAAATAAATTTGCCTTGCCTTGCCTTGGGAGGGAGGGGTCAGGAAAGGAAAAGGGTTATGTAATTTTTAAAAATTTTTAAGAGAGAAAATCTTTTGCAGACTTTTTTTAAGAGAGCATGGTCAGGTCTCGAATGAATAAAACATCAGGTAGTTAAATAAAAAAGACGTCATAAAGGTGTGTTTAGCCAAACTCTATGTAGTAAACAACAATCTTGTCCCTGTTTAAGGGCTTTGTTTTCTCAAAATAAACTAGTAGTTGTATATCAGTTTAGAGAAACAGAATAGACATGGATATATAGTTACTAGTGCTGGAACATTATAGACGTAACAATCCTCTACGAGTCTCCAACAGGCCTGTTTATGTGAGTCAGGCTTCATATAATTTTGGTTTAAATGGTTTGGATGTGATTGACAGTCAGACATCTGATCTCATGTCAAATTTACATCGTTCAATCCAATTCATATTTATTTTTATCATTTGGTATCTGGAGTGGGCGACGGCAGCCTCAGAGCTGGTGCGTGCCTTCTTTGCTACAGTGGTATATTCAGCTACAGTTGTAAAAACTATATGTATGTTGTCTTGCATGTAAAACTAATCTAACTCATTTTTTTTTATTATCATGTGGAATCTAAGGGTGAAATATCGCAGGGCTCAAGTCCATCAGCATGCAGCTGTCACCTGTGTCTGGTTTCCTTACTCAGTGGCTTTAATAACCATTTATTACCTGTCCTTTATTCAGAATTAGAGCATGGTTATATTTTCTCCATTTTGTTATGTTTGCCATAAATATCTTGTTTTGAGATGCTGGGGGAAGGTATTGCAGTTTGTTTTTCAAAGTCAGGTGGAGGGTCCAACAAATATATTACGAACACTGGGGAGAGATGTGCATTTTTGTCAAAAGAAATGTAAGATTCAGTCCCGCTCCCCACCAAATATCTAAACCTAACCACACCTTATCAGCGTAAAATCAGAAAACAGCATCTCTTTGTTTTGTTTTTTTTTCATTTGACATAATTTGGCCACTAGTTTGTGCTGAAGGAACTCTGTCTGTTTAAAGATTATCCAGTAAAATAGAGGTAAATTTAGACTGATACACCTTTCTATCATGGAAATTATATTTATGTTCTTCTGGTTTCTGTAACAGGTTTTTAAGTATCATATCATGTCTGTCAAAAAGAAATCAAACTGTGATGTTCCTGCAGATCTCCATCCTACGGAGGATGAAGGAGGACATGGTAGAGGGGAAATTTTGGCTGTTGTTCTTCAATGGGTTTCACCTGCAGGGAGGACACACACACACACACACACACACACACACACACACACACACACACACACACACAAACACATTTTCCTCTGTACATTGACCTTAAGGTGCATTTTATGTTAAACTTAATAGAAGATGCTGCTTATTATCATTCCTCTTTTAAAATATAGTTATATAGTAGAAACGTCAGTTGGTGAAAACCCATAAAATAGCACAACACACTGCAAATGGATAGCATTAATGTTTTACGGTCCATTCGTTGATGGAATCTTGGCTCTGTGAAGGAGTGAGTGAAGGAGAGAAGACAGAAAGTGCGTGACAAGAGTTGGAGTGAAATAGATGAGAGACATACAGGTGCTTCAGTTCCTTCGGTCCCTGTTCCCATCACTGCTGACAAATCAACACAGCTGGGCCGGATAATCTACAGGGAAAGTTCTGGCAAGAAATTGAACATAAGATGTACCATAAAAAAATAATAACAGAGAAAAAGACGACACGGAAACTCCTAAGAACACAAACACACAGTCATGTATCACTCTGTAATCCGAGGACCGACACATTTTTAGTGGTGGTTTTAAAGTGAAATTAGCAGCTTTCTCAGGAAATCTTGTTCTTTATACTGTTGGTTAATGAGCATTTTCATGAGTGAATAAACAAATAAAATAAATAAAATAGAATTGGCTTGGCACTGAGCAGCAGATGAATCAAGACATCAGTGGAGCTATAGTCAACATGTGTCTAATCCACTGGCTAATATTTGAAATGGAGCCTCTCCTGCACTAAAGCCACTACAAATAAACTGTGGAGTTCCTTTCAGAGGAGATATGCTTTGAAATCTTTTTTTCAGCCTACAAGACTATAATATAGGGTAAAGAAACACAGAGGGAGAGAGAGCGGGCAGATTATAGAAATATGGAGCTGAAATGGAGCGCAGAGAAAGGGTCTATAATAAAGAACTTCAGAGCTTGTGAGATTAAGAGGCCAATAGTGAGAAATTTCAAAGGAACGACTGAGAACAGAGGAGATCCCCTTAACATCAGAAACAGGTTAAGACAGAATAACATGACTGTACCCTGAACTTTCAGCTAATGGTTACTATAAACAAAGGAAGTAAATTCAAAGTTGCAATATGGCAGATAACACAGCCAGGACTGAGGACATGATTATATAATATAAAAAGGTCCTTCTTTCTTTCTTTGACATTGTTCTATGCATAGATGAAAGACTGTGGTAGACCACAATGTAAAAGGGGTATGACTCTGACTTTTATGTCAATTATAAAAAAAAACAGCTTCTTTGTTTTTATCATTGTCTCATCACTGACTAAATTAAGTTCCAGGCAAACTATGTGGGAGATGTCAAAAGATATGTTTGGGAAACTCAGGAAATCACTAACTGAAGAAGTAGACAAGGCAAGAAAAAAGTGGATGCCTAAAAAACAATAAATTATTAACGGAATGCATCAAATAAAACCAATGAGTGATTTTGAACTGTTTGAGTGTGAGATTGTGGATTTCCAGTTTGATGCAGAATGATACTGCTCCAAAATGCAAACACACACACAAGCCTGTCAAAACAGGATGCAAAGTTTGTTATTACATAAAATGACCCAGTTACATTGCGTGTGGGTATGTGCATAACCATATTTTTACATTTGTGTGTGTGTGTGTGTGCTGGCCTCATTTCCCAATCACACACCTGCTTCAAACCATCAATGACATTCCCACAGTGAAAGAAATGTCGGTACTACGGTGTTTCAAAGACTGCAAGTTTAAACGTCAGGCAGTGGTAAATGTGCATTGGTATCATAACATATGCCAGGAACCACACATCTTGCTAATAATTTATAGAAGCGATGTGTGTGCTGACAGAAACACAAGGTTAGTAATGTGAGCGTTAGCATCTAACGCTACTTGCAACTGACCCCTATCTCCTCCCAGTTGAAAGCAAAACTGTTACTGAAGCCACAACCTGTTTTATTTACAGGGACATATGGAGTGATTGAAACTACCGAATTCAGAGGGATGAAAGTGACCCAGAGACTGAGGTAAACAATACACTGTCAGCAGCATATTTTTCTGGAGCATTTGTGATTTAGAATTTGAAATAAGACATGAAGAAATAATTTATTGTTTATTTTAGTCACACTTATTAATCAAAAAGTAAAAAACATCAATTCTTAATCACAGCTGAATCAAATCAGCTTTGTATCATAGTGTATCATGTCGTTACAAATCGTTATTGTATTGTGGACCATGTATCTAGATGCGTATCGAACTGTCTACAAGGGAGAGATACACACCCCTATTCATGTTATGTGCTACTTAAACTCTGCCACATAAGGCTCGGGAGAGGAAGCTGAAAGTGAAAGTTAGTCATTGGACGTCTGGATCTTAAGTTATCAGAGAAACAAGCTTAGCAAACGTTAGCAGCAACTTGGCTAGCAGTCCCTCCCGGAAGTCCAGTGCTCACTGAACATCATCGGAGAAACATTGATTTTTTTACATGAAATAGCTTTAGTCAGTATTTTTACAGTTTTAAACCCCGTATACATTTCTTTTTTGAAGAGGAGGAGACCTCTGCGGATAATTCGGTTCCTGGTAGAGACCTTCTGAACGTCTGGATCTCACGTTATCAGAGAAACAAACTGAGCAAACGTTAGCAGCAGCTCCGCTAACAGCCCCTACCGGACGTCTGGTGCCAGCCAACCAGCATCAGAGAAACATAGATTTTTTTATGTGAAACTGTTTTATTCAGTGTTTTTGCCTGTTATAATTACTGGTTCTGTTTGTTTTGGAGAGGAGGAGGCCTCTGGGGAATAATTCAGCTCCCGGTAAAAACATCCTGAACAATGAACACTGGAGAAATCCTAACCCGAAGAAGCTGGTTGTTTAACAATGAAGACAAGAACTACCATGATCCCACGCTACTTCACACCATTATCACACTCCGTCCTTTCGTCCTTTATTAATGTTTTGATTGAGAGACCCCTAGCAGCTGAAATCAGATATTGTGCATTTAAAATGTTACAAATAAAACATATGATCAATAAAATCTGATGCATGGTTATAGGTTGAACTACCCATGCATAATGATTAGTCAGTTTTCCTCATGATACTTATACCCTTTTTACATCAAATCAGCATGTATACACAGGTTTTTTAAATGCAGGTAAACCCACTAAAAATAGGCGGTTGACTCTTTTCACAATGCCAGTAGACAAGTTTTCTGTTTTTTTTCTTTTTTATGTTTGACATCATGGCTAGCAGCTAGTTATCATGGCTAGCATCGTTAGCATAGCTGTGCCGTGCTGTGTGTAGCCCATAGACTGTATAAAAATGAAATGTAGCCACAGTGTTTCTGGTTTAATAGCACTGTGCTGGGCAGGTGAAAGGTGTGTTTACAGTGTTTGTGTGCTCTGATATAGTCACAAAGCTGACAGACTGTTAGTCTAGCATGCTACTACTACATAAACATATGGATGAGACCATATGTTTACAGACACCAGCAGATAGAAACAGATGAAAGAGCAGCCAGCAAAGAGGCGAAAATTAGTGTGTCCACCCGGGTGTCATGCCAATCACTGCCAATCAGAGCTAAAGTCGATAAATACCTGTGACTACTGCACATTCATTTACAAATGAATGAATGCTGATTGTCCCTTCACATTGAAGACAGAAGCCAGATGTTAGTGAGTCTTAGTGGGTCTTTTGTCCAGTGTGAAAGAGACTTTACTATACTTGTACTGCACAAGTACAATTTTGAAGGCAGCACTTTTAGTTAGTATTTTATGGTACTATTACTATTTTCATGTAAGTAAGGGATTAAATGATCTGACAACTTCCTCTAACACTGTTAAATATTTAATGGAAACTCAGTCCCAGTGTTAGAGTGGAGTAGTATAATACTATGTCTTTATGTTACAAGATATGAAGCAGAACACAGACTGCTTTTCATCCTTGTTCAGTCATCACAGGTACAGTACATGACCTGGGTGAGTGAACCTGGACATGAGATTTGACTTTGTAAACTTTCTATCACCATGCTGAAATAAATATGTATGGAGATGAATATGAATTTGGTAGCCTCTAAAACGTAAAAGGTTGCTGTTTCACGGCCAAATATCAAGATGTTTAAATGTCAGAACACAATCAGTGCTATACAGTAGTTGACAGCACGTCTCCAACCTCTGCCATGGTTTAGAAAATGTGAGGAGAATAAAAGTTTCAGTTTGACTTTTAGGGCCTACATTGTTCACAATCTTCATGTAGTGTCTTTCAATGTTGAGATTCAACGTATCTGTGGTTTGCAGAAATGTACAATGCCAACATTTTATTCTGGCGACTGCTTTGTTAATAGACATGGAAAAAGAGTCAAGTCCACAGCAATCTTGTTTCTAAATTGCAAACCCAAAGTGTGCTGGTGTTTCTTAATTCTTAATTCTTAATTTTCTTCTAAATTCTCAACAGAAATAACAAAATAAACAATAGGAATGCGATGACACACCCCAGTCCCCACATATTGATGGCTTCAGATATGGGGAGGCCCAAGGTCACCTTCAGAGCCTTGTATGCAAAGCTTGCATGGTCATTCAAACCTTTACTTTGGACACAGGAAGGGCCAAACCAAAGTCAATCAACTTCACCCTAGAGGGCTTGTCTTTTTGCCTGACAAGCATAATGTTGTGCAGTGTAGTGTCTGTATGAAGGATGCCAATACCCATCAGGGCTTCGAATGCCACAAATAATTGATGCGTGACAGGGTGAATTTCATTGAAAGTCAATGGCATCTCTCTCGCTCTCCTTCATCAGGTCCCAAAGGCTCTTGTCCAGCATCTCAAAAAAAAGGCAAGAAAGGTCTTGGAACTTGAACTTGTCCACAAACCTCACCAAGTTTTTCTTTTCTGGATCAAGAGTCCTGATGGCCTTGAGCATGTCCAGTTCTCATTTCAATGCATGATCGCTGCTCTCTTTGTGGATCTTTATTTATGTCCTTCTACATTAAAGTCCATGACCAAGTAGTGAGAGGCTGAAGAGAATATATTCTGTACCTTAAATGAAGGCGCTTTCTCCTCTAATAAAAATAATATCCAACTTCAGATTCGCTTTACTTCTCACTCTGCAGGTAATTAAACAGATTCTGTTTTACTGTGAATGTCACAAGATAACTGACTGGATTCTCTCTGCTGGTCTGCTGGAAGATTCTCATTGTGTGTGTACGTGGGTGTTACAAAAAGAAAGTGGCACAAGAATTCCAGGGATTGAACACCAGAGAGAGTTTTGGCCCATGGAACTGGCACCAGGCACCATCATCACTATGATAAGTTGATGACTGATGTTTATGTGCATGTTTGTGTATAATGGTGATGGATACAAGAAAAGTGCAGAGAGAAAGTGCTGAATGATGTACAAGTACAGTTGTCAGAAAAGAATGAATGAACCCATATAACATTTCTGGCACACATCGTTTTTTTCATGTAATTACAATGAGCCTTCTTTTGGTTTGAATGGCCCCTGTATTCTGGAAGTTTGTAACAGTGATAACAAGACTGTTGTAGGAGGTAGGGCGGGTTGTCTACTAATCACATGGTTGGCGGCTCAATCCTCGCCTCTTCCTTTCCTCATGTCAAAGTGTCCTTGAGCAATAGCTGAATGGCTTCATAATAATGAATGTCTGAATAAGAGACAAATTGGAAAGCGATTTGTCCATTAAGGTAAAGCATTATAGTTCAGACTATTTACTATTATTTCCACTACTGGTGTGCCTGAATACAAATATGTTATTCGGCAAAGCACAAATAGTGGCTTTTTTTATGAATATTTGTTTTTGAGAAAAAAAAAACTGTCCATGCCCAATACCAGCATGCAGGTTGGTTACATCGCTATTTCAGTCTCTCTCCTCTGCTCCACTGTCATGTCTATCAGCAGGTTTTCCATGCTGATGATGATCTGCTACATGACGCACATGTCCTATATGGACATCACTCCCAGAGTTGGGGGTGTTCACCAGAGATAAAGCTGAGCTACAGACACAAATGAAGTTCTCCCAAGGGATTCTCCATAACCTGGGGACCTCCTTCGTAAGGTAGTTTATTCGTATACACTTATTGTAACACTTTAATTTTCTAAAATTAAAAGCATAATAAAAACAAAAACAGGATTTTTAAGCCTCTTTCCACTTTTATTCAAATACAAATACAAATAATTTTGCTGTCTCAACAAATACAGATACAAATACAAATACTGGACCCTCTGCAAATCCCTTTAGACAAAACAGCTGTTGACAAAATTGCTGTTTTCGAGGTCAAAATCCATTTATATTCTGGATCTCTCAAATATATCACATGATCTTCATCAGCAGATAGCGGGACTCTAAGTACTTCTCGTCCAACATGAACCACGGAGAAAAAGTCCTTTAAGTGAAAACATGAAAACCCCAAACTCCATCTGATGATGAAGAGCATGTGATATGATTGAAAGCCCCAACAACTACTAAATAGACCTTGAGAAGAGATTTTGTCCACTATATGTGGCATAATTTTAGCAAAGATGACCATTTTTTAAAGAAGGTGAGATAACTAAAACCAGATGGTGATCAAGAATCTCTTTGTGTCTCTCTAAGCTAAATTTATCATTTTGTGAGTGTCACTTTATTCTGAGTTAAAAACTCATTTCTTAACAAAACTCTTCAACTGCTCCAACTTTTCCTAAATGTTTTACAAGCTTTTAACACAAATAAATGGCTTCATCTCTTTCTTCCCCAACTGAAGTAAACTAAATAAACATGAAACAAGAGGTGGAGCACATGAACAAAAAGGCTATGTTACAAAGAGCCTATTCATATACATTTGTTTGGAGTTTGACTATGGCAACAAATGAACAGGTCAGTGACTTAAGTGTTTCCAAATGGTACAAACAAGATCAAACCTATTACACAGTCAACATGCACACTCTTTTAAGACTCGTAGCCTGCTTAGCCGACACATGCCAGCAGTCCTGTTCTGAAAAGCCCAGACTTTACATTTCTACATGAAAAAAACTGTCCTAAATCCTGTTAATTGCTATGTCAACACAGCCAAGGCATGGTGCCACAGTTTCAACACTGCAGATAGATACTACGTACAGTGCCAGGGCTTAAGGGACAAATTAATTGCTAAAACCTTCCCATCCTGTTTGATTCACTGTAAATTTTATCCGGGCAGATCACATGAATAACACTGAATGCCTGCCAACTTTTGCAAAGTACGTGTCAGAGTGTGTAGCTGCCGGCACAGACTCCACATCAATAGACGGGTTATTATAATTGGCTAATCTGTATTCATAAACTGTAATGAACCTCAAGAGGCAGAAAAGAGAGGAAGAGGGAGGTAGAGGGACTCGAAAGGTGAAAGCGTGTAAGGAGAAAAACAGGCATAGAGGGGGAAAAGATGTTTATGAGACAGAAAGCAGAGATCGAGAAAGGAGGCAAAGAGAAAGACACAGAGGAGTGAAAAGAAAGGAAACAGTGAAAGACAGAGGGGGTTGATAATGTTTCCAGCAGGATTAGTTGTATGAAATGGAGGTAAAGGAGGGAGGGTGAGGCGGAGGTAAAGCAGAAAGAGAGAGGGAGAGGAGATGAATGAAGGAAGGAGCTTAGGTGTAGGAGGGGATGGAGAAGTGGTAAGCAGCATTCCTGACTAAACAGTTACAACAGTACGAGAAAGAAGTTAATCTGAAATCCAGATGCCTTCAGGACCAACAGAGGGTCAAACTAATCCACACACACACATACAGAGCGCTCCATCCCTTCTCTCGCTCTCTCTCTCACAGACCTCGGTGGCTTTACAAGTCAGCAAACATCAACAGGACTAAAACATCAACTGGATACTTTTTTACTGCCTGTTTTCTTGTAAAACTCTTACTTTCCAGCCTGTATTCAAAACTGAAGGACTTGTTTTGGGGGTTTATTTTGTACTCAAACTGTTTTTGTTTCCTTCTGGAGGAATTTCCAGGTGAGTCTCTTGTGGTTTTTATAATGAGAACTTGTTAAACTCTCCCAGATGTAAAACCAACTTTAACAGAGGCTGTTGTTTGTGTTCAGGTTTATTAGTTTTCTATGCAGATTTATTTATTTGAAAATTTTCTTTACATGTTGATGCAATAACCTGAACGTTTGCATGAATTGTAATTTTCTTCTGGGACTTCAGATTTAACTGACAGAAGTTAGAATCATGGCTAATGACTAATTGTCTTTATTTAAAACCGCCAGTTAAATAGGTGGAAGTTGTCTAATGAGTGTCAAAAGGCTGCAAAAGTGACAGTTTGAGAGACATGTTTGTCTTTGTAACATCAAAGAATGCCGTCTCACTCTGAAATGTGATTTCATACTCTCTGTCAAGTAGTGACAGATGTGGTTGGTGTCACTGTAATTCATCTGTTGACTCACTTGTGTTAAGTGAAATTAGCAGCAGACAACAGTTGTGTGTTGTTTATTTATGTGCATGCTTACCAACTACAGGTTTGCCTACTGTGCAACCCTTTGTCCATAACTATTAGGAAAACTAAAAATAGAGCTCGCCTTCAAAAGGTTTTGCACTTTTCTGACCTACATTTTTTTGCCCACCACCCACCATAAAAGCCGAACTGTAGCACACAATTCCCATATGTGTGCAAAGAGCATCTGGAATTGCAAATATTTATGCTTGATATATTGTGTGCAAGACAGAGATTTCTGTCAAACATAGCCTGTTGTCAAAGTTTGTTTACCATAACCAGGTCCTTCGGCAAAGTGCATTTCAATCATATTAGTAGTAATGAGCACTTGAGGCAAACAGACGATCAGTATAAATACACTCTTAAGTATTTATTAGCCAACAAATCCTCATAATGAAACGACCACATAGGTCGATTGTACTTGCCCTCCAGAATGACCCATAGGAGTGTTTTCTGATATGCTGCCTCTATCGGTGCTTTCCAAAACTGTTACAAATCACTGTTAAAAATAATGATGTTTTATGGTGTGACAACGCTGTGGTTAAGGTCTGGTTAGGTTAAGGTAGAAAAACCACCTGGTTAGGGCAAGGTTTGGGTTAAAATGATCACTTGAAACATGGAGTGGGTTAAAGCTACTACTTCCTTAAAGTTAGGTAACCTTTGTCTTCATGGCACCAGTAACCACCACAACAAAGTTACAGTTTTTAAAAAACTGTCCCGATTCGGTAGAAACGTGACACTCACCGTTGAAAAAAAGTCCACTTTTTGTCATCTATCTATCTAGACATCCACCCAACACGCCTCCTTCTATTATGGAAATTTGTCACCTATATATACGTCATCTGAACTGCGTCACTTCTCTGGGTCATAATTACAATGGCCGCTAGATGGCGTCTGTCACTCAAACGTAACTATTTAGGTCAGTTTTGCCAATTTTCAGCTTATACTGTCGTTTTTCTTTTGAGGAGGGGCTGTTTTTAGCCCCACACAGCTTTGTTGCTCTCAGACTTTGGCTGCACAAAGTCCATGCACACACCTGATCTTCTGTCCATGCAACTGCAACAAGCCAACACTTGGAAAAGAAATCTGAAAGGAATCTGAGCATGAAAATAGTTAAAGCGATCAATTAATATCCAGTCCATGGATTTTGTTTCTCTTTCAGTATACTAAATGTAAATTAAAAGCTCAGATTCATGATACAAAAAGCACAAAAAAAAATATTTGCTGAACCCATTTGTTTCATATTTTTACCCTTTGTACATCTAGGATGAAATAGTCCTCTAAAACCAAAGTTGACTCTATTCTCAGAACTCTTTAAAATTGATGAAAAGCGTATGTCTTTTTGTAATAATTTAAAATAAATTACCATAAGCCAGATGTTTGTGAAGGGAGTATAAGCCTCAAGATAATGATCATCTCGCATAACTCCACTGAATATTTTATAAAATATTCAAATATATGTTGGCCAAACATAAAATGTAACTGTTTACTTTGCTAAATGACCTTTTGGAAACAGGGTTGGTATCTGATAGCAACACTCCACACATTATGTTGAAAGAGATTTCTGAATGAGGATATATGGGCAACATATGATATTGCAGACTTGCATGGAAAACATGTGGGAATCATATTGTAGTCCTCTCTTAACATGTGTTATCTTGAATACAGCAGCTGTGACTTGGCTGGCAGTCTGTGTAATGCTTTTGACATAAAGAAGCATTGGCCTCACTCAGGCATTCTTAAAGTAATACACCAGGTATTAAGTAGACTGGTCTGGCTCTTGATCAATTTTAAGTGATACTGTAGACATCAAATCAGCCAAGAGTCTAGAGAATTGATAATTCAGTCGTGGTGCTACATGCTAACAAGTTACCTGTTAAGACAAGACACATTAAAAACTAGATGTGTTGTAATATTACCCACACCCCTCACCAATGACTATGACCCCCAAATACCATTTGCATGACAGACATTTTGACGTTTAGCAAGAAGAGCACAGTACTCATGCAAGCCAGTTCCAGGGTCTTGGTATTGTGCATGCTAGCTCACTGGAATGGCTTACTGGGACGCTTAATGGAACAGAGCCATGGTTAATGCCATTAATTAAACCTGTGCTTTCTGTGCCACAGTACGACAAATGAAACTGTTAAAAAAAGTTAAAAAGGACAGCAGAGAAAAAAAAGCTGTGATCACATGGTATATAGTATACTAGAGTATTTTTTCAACATGTAACATTACAACTTGAGAAGATCGCTCCTCTGACACTGTCAGGGACACTGTTGGTGAATAAAATGGAAGGTGCACTGCTTAGAGCGTATACACAGCACAATAACAATTCAAAAAAGGCGCCTTCTGCTGCTTAAAACATTTCCTTAGCTAGCAAAACATTTGACAATGGCAGAGAATATTTAACTGGCTATTTGTCTTTAAAAAAACAAACAAAAAAAGTATTTCTTATAGTTTTAGCTCAAATATACTAACACTGTACTCACCACCATCACTCAGCTTCTCAACAGAGTCCAATAACGCCAACCTAAACTAGTCCTGTGCTAGCATACATTACAGTCTAGCCATATATGTTCAATAATATGGTGCTGGATTGGATGGGCTGGAGGGATGATTTGCGAAACTCTCACAAGATTTGTACGCTAACATTAACCTAACCCTAACCATAACTTGCTTTACCTAACCCTAACTTTAACCCTAACTCTAACCTTAAGGTTAACCCTAACCACACCTGCGAGAGTTCGTCCCTCCAGGCCATCCAATCTAGCATTTACCCTTTAGCAAATACTATGCTAAGAAGTTCAGCAGTAGGCTTCATGCTAACACCTCACCATGCATAGCACTGAGTGATGATAATGGTCCAATAAAAGAGTTTAAGCAACTTTCCGATTCCATAACAATATGGTATAGGCTATAGCTATATCACTGAATTAAACAGCTTTTGATTGTTTAAAAACCCAGTTTAAGTTACCAAATGATGTCACAATGTTAATGTGCATGTAAAAGTAGAAATGTATGGCTATTAAAGGAAACCTCTAGTATTGTAAGTTTTAAGTCTTTTAGCTAATATAACCACAAGTTAGCATGACATCCTATTGACCATCATCATTGTCGACATAGTTGACACCTACAAGCCTACAAATACAAGACAGTACAATGAGGCCATGGAAATACAAACAAGATTAACTTGTGGCAGTATTGACTGAGTTTTTTGAACTCAGAATATTTCATCTTAAAATGTACAAATCTAGAGACCATTTAATAAATACACAACCTTATTGTTATATTAGTGTTTTCTTTTTGGATAACCTTATTGTCACTCCACATATTGTATGCTAAAGTCTAAAATAACCAGCAAATGAGGGTTTGCTTGTTCTGTACACTTTTCAAGTAGGTCAACCATTCTATCAAAAATTGCTACTATTCCTTTTAAAATATGCCAGTCCTCAGTGTTTCTGATCATCCTTCCTTTGTTCATTATTTTCCTCTTCCTTTCCTTTGTCTTTGTGACAGCATGACTTTGACTTATGACATATTGTTTAAAACTACATCACAGAAGAGCTGGATGATTATAAGATGGAAAGAAAGCAAGATGGAATGAAGGATGTATTTTGGCAGTACTGAGAGAAATACACTACAAACCAGTGAGCATATGATTTTGATAAGAAGGAGGTTGAACGGTTTAGTTCTCTGGCTCTTTTACTGGAAGTACAGTAGTTTATCTCTGTCAGGTGAGAGTCTGGGAAGGGTACTAAGTGATTCCATAGTGTAGGGAAACCCTTTTCTTATCTCCCTATCTTTCTCTTTTTTCTTCGGCTGTCCTCTCCTCTTTTAATCATGTTTCCTTTCCTTTCCTCACTCTTGCAACCACTTACCTTCTCTCTTCTCTGTTTTTACTGTCTCCTGTCATTTCCTTGCCTGTACTCTCTCTGTGTGTCTCCAATGTACTAACACAGAGAGCTGGTAAAGTCATCAGAGAGGAAGTGCAGGAGCAGAGAACTAGCTTTCACCTGTGATCATAATACCTTGATACTGGAGACTTGACATTGAATGGACATATTTACTGCTCTGTAAAATCAAGGTAGAAGTGAGTGAGGGTTGGTGAACAGCTGTGTGTAACACCTAATAAAATGCATCCAATGTCATTTCAACATGTCATTTAAATTATAGAATGATGACCACACAGACAATATGGGGCATTCATATAATATAACCTATGACCAATATCAGATACTGGCTTTTTAAAAAATCTTAAGGGTGAATTTCTATGATCTTGGGCACAAGATGGCAAAGTCATTAGAGACCTCAGGACACAGGTTCAAGCTCTTGTGTCAAAAAGCATGCCTTCTGCTAAAGCGTCCTTGAGCACGACACTGACTCCCTCCCAGTTGCAGGGCCTCTGTTCTGTAGTTCTGTACCCCGACCTCTGACCTCACAGTGAAGGGAGCAATAGGAGAGGATGTCCCTCTGTGGATCAGTAAATAATGATTGTCATGGTGGTTACCACTGTTCATTTCGAATCAACAAGGACTTTTTTTCTAATATCAAATCAAACAGTCAAATTAAGGCTATGAATAGAATTCCCATTCCCAAATTCAATTTGGGAAAAGGCAACATTTCCTTGACTTCCACTTTCCCAACCTGAGGCCTCATGGTTACAGCAACATGTTCCTGTTCATTGCTCTGTTGAAAAATAGTCATTTGATATATACTGTCACCAATGGTGAGCCTGACTGACCTCTGTGTAGGTCAATGTATTTGTCAGATCAGGAAGTGAAACCTGTGTGTGTATGTGTGTGTGTGTGTGTGTGTGTGTGTGTGCGTGCGTGTGTGTGCATGTGACAGAGAGAGGGTAGTGGGGTGGGGAGGGGATAGAAAACATGATAATCAATCTGTCATTGGAATGATAATAGCAGGTAACACACACACACACACACACACACACACACACACACACACACACACACACACACACACATACACACACAGCTGTTATGTGAATTAGCCTCCCTACGAGCAGACACAGAGATAGAAGAGGAAACTAGAAACCCCAAACTGGCCTCTGATGACTCCAAATATGTGTGTGCGTGTGTTGTTTAGTTCTACCTGTGAATGCTTCTCTTTCTCCACTTGTTCTTTCTCTCATCTGAGTTTGTTGTCTTGTCTATCAGGTTTGTGTGAGTGTGTGTGTGGGAGCATGGAGCACGTTAATGTTTAAGCCAACATAATGATTGCCAAACCACCTGGCAATGCAGCAAACCACAACTGTTAAGTGGTTATTTTCCACTCTACAGTCTATTGCATTCTATTCTGTTCCAGTGTTTGTTTCAGCTACCAGAGTCTGACTTTCAAAAACGCCATTGTTGACAGATAATGTGTCTATTATGTGTACAAATAACGTATTCCTAGTTTTAAAAATGATTATCTTGGCTAAAAGAGGATTTGCACTCCCTAGGTAAAGGTGTAATGAAGACAGGCAGGATTTAAACGAATGTTCAAAATTCTCTGATGTGTTTTATCAACCTTCAGGGCAAATAGTTTGGTATCAGCATAGCTGCTACAGTTGACAGATTTTTCTCACAGCTCTCACTGTATCTATTCTACCTCTCCAAATTTCTTTCTTTCCGTTCTTTTTTCTTTCTTCTTCCCTCTTTCACTCATTCTCTCTTCAGTTGATTTGTGGTTGTGCCAGCTTGGACTTGCAAAAAATAATTATTACTGCAATGTATTTTGCAAGACATAATGGTAATTTTCTCTTTCATCATGTCAAGCTGAAGCTTAAAATGAAATCTGAGTTAGTTTATTCCTGTTCCAGGAACTCATTAGGTGTCAAAAGTCAAAAGATGACACATCAGATAAATATGTATGGATGCGCGTGTGTATGTATAAACATACACATTATGTCCACATATGATGATGATTTTTAAAACAGTATCAGAAACAGATGAAAATTAACATTATGTGTGAATGATGAGAAAAACAACCATCTTAAAGTCACTCTACTCAAGATTCTGACTCTTCAGCTCCTCTCGGTTCTACAGTGATTTTTGACATCTTTCACATTTTTTGACATCATTTTGGTTTTACAGCCTGCAACAACAGGTAGCTGTTTTCAGCAAAAATGCTCTGAAAAACTGACCATTTGATAAAAGTCCCAGCACCAAATAGACAATGTTAGCAACTAGCTGGTGAGGATAGCGGAACATTTAGCAGCTAAAGACCCATATGGTTATGAATATGAGAGTGAATATTTGAGTTATATTCATCAGGTGGATACAGACGAGTCCAAATGCTAATGTTAAATGCATATATGCTGGATGTTTAATGGTCAACTGTTTGCTAACAAGTTTGCTTTGGTAACTTGATAAAGTGAAATGTGTTTACAGCTTGTTTCCACTGCCCCAAAGTGGCCAAAAAAGTCTGTTGATGCAGACGCACTATAATTTTATTTATTTAATATATAATCTATATCGTCTCTAATCAAGCCTGAAGAGTCTAAAGAATTTCAAAGATCTGTGTTCTTCTGTTCTACTTAGTCATATTTACAGCCTGGTACAGTCCAATACAAATAAACCCTATCTTGAAGAAGCTTACAATGTTGAGTTATTATCAACACAGATCTGTGCATCTAAATCAATTCATCTTTTCCTGTAGGTGTATTAATGGCGTGAGCCGTCAGACAGCCATCCAGTCATGGCGCTGTGGTGGTGTGCCAAGATCTTCTGTGGGTTGGCTGCAGCGTGGCTTCCCCTGCTCCTCTCATCACTGCTATGGCTAACGGTAAACTTCTTCATTGCAGACTCCCTCAACTTCATCTAGAGGACAGTGGTTGGATGTACAAATCATCATAGCTTGACTGATAAGAGTCACTCAGAAAAAAGACAGTCTATCAGAATTTAACTGTCTGTAAAGAACATGTTATGTGTTGTGTGTTTGTTGAATCATTGGCTTACCATCGAGTTTAAAGTCAAAAGTGGCCAGCAGTGAGATGAATGTTTTTCTGATAAGGATGATCGCTATTATATCGTATGCAATGTAGATTTACTGTATTTCCTAAAAATACAGTTTTTCTGGGGAAATCTTGAATTTTAGGAAAAAATATTTGCTCAAAGATGCAAGAATCATCTTAAAACTAAGAAACAACATGATTCATGTAAACGGGCATATGAGGGCACCATGTTAATGCACTTGGTCTTTTTTTATACTAGCTCTGAGTATGCACTGCAGAGCTGATTTCTTTCCAAACTGTCAGTGCCTACACAGGTCTGAACGTATTCTGTTATTCTGTATGCTTCTCCTTCTCTTATCTCATCTTTTCTGAATTTGCCTGTCCTTACTGCTTTCTCATACTGCCAACCAATCTTTCTCTGCCACATCTTTTCTATTCATAACATCCTCTCTGAATGCTTTCTTTTATTTACTCTTGCCTCTCATCCTATCTTCCCTTTCTCCTCACATACCTCCTGCCCTGTAGATCTCCCCTGTCCATGCCGTCCCGTCCTGCCCACGGAGTTGTACCTGTCCAGGCGTTAAAGAGGTCCACTGTACGTTCAGACACCTCACAACCATACCAAAAACCTTTCCTAAAGACACAGAGAGGCTCAACCTGGGGTAAGACACAATCACATTTCCACTCTGTGCACACATGCACACAGAAGCATTCAGACACTGTTATCGATGCTACTCCAAGGGGGAGAAAACCAAACACCCTGCAGGAAATAGTTTGGAATGCGGCGTAGGTGATTTGTCAGAGAAATGTTTTCTTTAGTTAACAAATGATCAACACCACCTCCAGTAACTCACAAAAATTTTTAAAAAAAAAATGCTGAGGCAAGTGCTGTTTGGTTGGTCAGATAGTGTCTTAAAGCCTGAATTATTCTTTTCAGATCACTTTTTTATGCCATGGTTCCAAAAGAAATTACTGTCTTGCCTAAGGGGGTGGGATCATGAAAACATATTGCGGCTTGCCATCCCTTTTGTCTTTTGTCCATCTGCCTTAAGAGCAAAAGAGGCCAGTTTTACACCAAAGAGAGCAGTCTAATCAGTTGAATAATCAGCATATAGCCCATGGTGCATTTCACTTGACAACATCTGCTTTAAACCCAGAAGATAAGGGCTTAGCACCAGTATGTGGTACTAAACTAACTCCAGAGGGAATAAATCTTCTAATCACTTCCATGTGGGTCTTTGTATTGTGGACAGAGCTTTCACTGCCTTCCAGCACAGCAGAGAAATAGCCCAGCCACTGTTTTGTATGCAACAAATTGCCTTGTCTAATAATTGGCTCTAAACAATACATATTTACATGGCAAACTACTTGGCAAGCAGCAGCTGGAGCTACACTATTGTTAACAGGCAGCTTGCTATTTGCATGTGAGGCTCTATTGTGGGAAAAGGCTATCGCTGCATTTCAGGTGTATTATGTTTATGCTCAGAGTAGCTCACCAGCCCTTCACTACTGGATCTAATGCTTTGATGTGATGAAGTATTTCAATAGGTAAATGGTCACAAAAGATACTTTACGTATTCTGTGCCAAGCTTCACTCCACAGGAGGAAAACTGTCTCCATATGTGCTCCTGTACTGTGGGAACAGCTATCAGTTCCAGATAATCTCTTAAACCAAGACAAAATGCATATACAGTTATATAGCCAGCAATACACTGTAGGGACTATGTTGGGAAGGGTTTGGCAACAGCAAATGTCATATTAATATTAAATTACACCACCCCCTTCAGGTCAAATTGAATAAAGTAACAGATACCTACAACTATAGAGCATTTTGGTCTTTGGTTAATGGATCTGTCTTTAACTGCTGCAAAAAAGATACTGCAGGGTATAAACACCCCAAAAACTCTTACAGCACACATAAACAGATACATAGAATATAATATATTGTTGCGGATGCACGACATAACAATCCAAAATTTAGAAAATGGACATGATTTCCACATGGCAGCAACAATACATGGGAGGCTAATTCTATAGTATGTTGTTATTTCAAAACTGAATGTATTGATGCTGCAGTCTGTTTTATTTTTCCCTTCACACTGCTGTCAGTTCACCTCTTATGCTAATATGGTTTCTCTGCAGAGAACAGTTCAATGTTGGCTATTGTATACTCTTGTTCTGGTTCCCTATTGATTCCTGAGGGTTGTGTCTTTGTCTGGGGCAGAGGCAATGTCTGTTCTAATGGGAATAAAGGGAATTTCTCAAGGATGCCTCAGCAGAGCAGACATTTGAGGGGGACCGAACCTTCAGGGAGCCGACAGACACTGGACCACCCTACTTCCTTTAGCTTCAAATGCAAGGCTTTTGGTATATGTTCATACCAGGCATGTTTGGACTGTTTTATTTACACTCTGGGGCCTGTACACTTTTAGTTTAGGTTCAGAGCAATGTTGTTTGAATTCAAGTGGAAACAGCACTAATAAATGCAAGTCTTCATCTTCTTTCAAAGGAAATGTTATGTTGATTACTCAGAGAGTGACTTGGAAAATGGAATGGACCACCCACATGAAACAACCCCAAATCAGAAGAATGATGTCATGTCTCATGTCGTGAAAAAATGGGTGTTGAGATCTGATTCCAGCAGTTCGTCATACTTAGAATGTCTGGCATAGTGACAGTCGGGCTTGGGATTCAACAATTTCTCCATGTGCTCAAACCAGCCCGTTCTCACAAGAAAAACGACAGTATGGGTTAAAAATTAAAAATCCAACGACCGTGGTAATTATGACCTGGGGTAGTGACGCAGTTCAGATGACGTCAATATAAGGTGACAAGTTTTCATATTCAGTGGAGGCGGGTTGGCTGGATGCCAAGATCGATAGATGGATGGCAAAAAGTGGACTTTGCTGCAGGAGACTGCTGTTCACTTCCTGCTTCAAACTGCGAGTGTCATGTTTCAACTATGAGTCGGGACAGTTTTTTAAAAACCATAACTTTGATTGTTGTGGTGTTTACTGTTGCCATGATGACGAGGGTTCCATAACTTTAAAGTAACATTTGCCCACACAGTGTTTCATTGCATGATCATTTTAACCCAAACCATGATCTTTCCCTAACCCTAACCAAATGGTTTTGTGCCTAAACCTAACCAGACCGTAACCACGCAGCATTGTCACACCATAAAACATCATTATTTTTTAAGATTACTGCAGATAGAGGTGGGATATTAGAAAACACTCCTATGAGTTGTTCTGGAGTGCAGGTACAATCGACCTATGTGGTCATTTCATTATGAGGATCTGTTGCCTCAAACATGATATGGTGATGATGAAGAATTGAACAGTTTCCTTAGCTCCAGTCACCTCTAATTGCAAGACATGACTAGTTACCAATACTGTCAATTTGGGAGTGAATGGTATTTTACGTTGTGTCTGGTTCACTTGTATTTGGGCACTGTTGAGCCTTGCAATCTACATATATAAGAGCAACAAAGAAAATTGGACAATGTAGTTTACATAGTTTACAATGAAGTTTACATGCGATGGTACCCTTAGGGCTCTATTATTCTTCAAACAAAGTGCTTGTTAGGATTGTCGCACAGTGTCTGAAACCCTTTCCCCTACACCTTTCTGACATTCAAATTGGGGTGGCTGCGTTCAACTATGCAACTGTATTTCTGAAGCTGTCAATCCAGCAGTACTTCACACAGCGATCTTATTGGTGTCAGGGGAGTATCGAAAGTGTTTGCTTCATTTTCAAAGATGGTTTCATTTATTTGAATGAACATCAATCAAACTTTTCTTAATAAGATAATTGTCAGGCTTTAGACGTCAATGTGCTTCAATGTGAAATTAGTTATGTGAAAGTTTGGGACTACTGTATACTGGAGGAATGCAATAGGTTCTGTTATGGTATATGAGCAAAGCACCAATACTGCTAGGGCTCCAAGTTCAGTTCCCAATGGGGAAACCTACACTAGAAATATGTGCATTCATGGCACTGAAAGACACTCCGGATGAAAGTGACCACTAAATGATATATTGCGAGCTGTCTGTTTTATTGATGGCAGTGGAAAAAAAACTCCAGAATCTCCCATATGTGTTCAATTGGGTAGGGATAACTGCACCCTGGGAATGTAGAGTTTTTTACAGCTTAGGAACTCACAACAGGATAGTAGACTGTCAGACAATACTATTCTGATTCCCTTAGTTGGAAGGTCTGACTAACTCTCACGCTGAAATCAGTCCAGCACTGTCAATAGACAGTGTATTCTGTTGTGTTTCTTTGATGAATAACGCATTTGGCTTTAGCATCTGCTGTTCTATACTGTACTTGGCAATCGGTTTGACTCTTGGAAGGACATCTGTTGTAATGTGCTGAAACCTAAAGACTCCAAGAAAGGTTTTTAATAGCTCTTTGTATTTTGATTGCTGGTGTGATTATGTACCTGAGCCCTATTCACACAGACCACTGCTGCTTTAAAGTGTTACTTTGATGCTGTTGACAAGGAGGCAAAACAAATACCAGAAACCCCTGTCTATACTGAATGTCTACTGTGCATTGGATCTTAGAGGGTTGAGAAAAAAATGCATCACAGTAACTCAGAATCTGTGTTTGTGTGTGTGTTTCGTCTGCCTTGCACATGGTGAAGTTTTAAAAATGAGGAAATCATTAGGGGTCATAGGTTGACTGACATATCTCTCACCCCTCTTTCTTTCTTTCCATCCCTCATTCTTTCCAGCTATCTTTTGTTCTTCAATTAAAAGGTCACCTTGCCCCAGATACACATACAAGCACTGACTGCTTTACTTTCTCTCTAACAGTTACAACAGCCTGGCGGAGGTGGAGGGGTCAGAATTCAGGTCACTACGGCAACTGGAAATGCTCATGTTGCATGGCAATGACATTAGCACAGTCCACGCTGGGGCGTTTTACAGCTTGAGATCACTACAGGTATGTGTGAGCGTGTGTTTGTCCTGGTATCTTAACTACAGTACTATCACTTAACCACTCTGAATGTGTCTTCTAAATCAGTCTCTTTGAGTTGTTTATTCTTTTTGCATTGTAATAAACTATCCATGACCATAAGAGCAACGTTGTTTAGTCCAGTAAAGTTTGCATGCCATCATTATCCAAAAATTCTGTAATATGACATGAGTCAGCTTTACACTCTGCAAGCTTGTAATTCTTTGTTTGAGTCTGTGTGGATGAAGGTGATGAAAAAAACTGGGGCAACTTCAAACATACAGGGTTCAGCTTTCTGCTGATGGGGCACTCAATTGATTTTTGCATTCCACATTGACCTGAGAGCAACTGAACCTGCACCTGGGATTGTATTATGTGGCTCCATAAATTATGGGACTTAATCCTGCAAGAAGTTGTGGTTTCTTGGACATGTTTAGGTCAAATGGTTCCAACAGATCCAAGTCAAGGGAAAGTGGTTAAACACTTGATGTGCTCTCTCTAATTTATGTCAAACCCTTATAGAGTGTTTGCATCTGTTACCTTTTCTGAATCTAGCTCTGAATCATGGCTGGAGTAAATCTGGTTAAAAACTGACATGATTGGGCTTTTAATGGAAACTGTTATCAAGTTCCATGGCCAAGTTCACTTCAGGATTACATGAATCAAACTATGTTTCTCTCTTTCAAATATGACATTTATTGTCTTCTGTGGAAGAGATACGCAACAAAGAGGACATGATGGAAAAGCATATAAGAGTAGTGAATCACACTTGAGCAGTTAACACCTGGAGACCACACAATGTACGTACACATAGAGCCAAATAAAAACTCATCCTACCTATAGTAAACTACATTTAGGCCAGTAATACTGTAAGTTGCTTGTTGGGTCCAGTTGGGTCCAATCACAACCTTAGAAAATTGGCATTTAAACAGACCGAAAGAACCGGGCCAATACATTGGACCCGGAACTGAGGCAGACTACAAAGTCTGGACCCAGCACTCAATTTGAGTTGCATTGGGTCCTTGAGTTTTTGGTGGAATAGTTATCCCTAGAGACCTCTAATCTCTAAAAGTGAGGATGGGATGCTGCTGTCACACTATTAAACCTGAATTAAGATTGAATTAGAATCCACTAAATTACCTTGTATAATGTAAGGTTGTTCATGGTGCTACACCCATTGAGATATTGCTCCCTTCTCTGCAGCTGTTCACGTATTTTAGCCACTGTTAATTACTTTTAGCTCACTGTTTTCAGTTCACACATAGACTGTATGGTTTAGTGTCACTAAATTCCCCTCAGATTAAAATGTGGGCATTACACTACCTGTCTGGCATATAAAAACAAGAATACAAAATAAACAAGAAGCAGAAGAAAGTCAAGAATCTAGCAAGATTAAGACATCCATTTTTTGTCACTAGTTGATGGAGTGGATGGAGAAGAATACAATATTGGATTTACAGTAGTCAGGTGACCAGAGAGACTACTGAAATGGGATGCAAATTTTGCGCTGTCTGCTAGGCAACTGTTCTGTAACTCTTCATCCTAAACACCTTCCTAATCCAATGGTATATCAGGACTGTGTCTGAGTTTGACAGTTTTAATGTTCAGTAAATGTAATTTTAATACTAATTCTGCGTTTTCCAGATCTTGAAACTGAGTTACAACAAACTAACATCAGTGAACCCTGGTCTGTTCGAGGGTCTTGTTAGTTTGATCCGTCTCCATCTGGACCACAACCTCATCAACTTTATAGAGCCATACACCTTCTCAGGTCTGACCTCCCTAAAACTCCTGCAGCTGGAGGGGAACCTTCTCAAAGAGATCCACCCTCATACCTTCATTACAGTGTCAATACTAGGAAGCTTTTGGACCTCTGGACTCAAGTAAGAAATCCAAAAAGAATGGATTTTATGGTTGAGCGTTGGTCATTTGATGAACCAACTAATATATTAAGCATACATTTGAGAAGTTTTGTGTGTGGAGTTTACATATTCTTAACAACAATTCCCTCCTGTTTAAAGACACATGCTGTAGATTCCAAAATGCTTACTAAAAAGCTTATGCTTTTTAAGTTACTATACCTTTGCGTCATACTTCATAAGTACTATATTTATTTCTCTGCCTTCAACACAATACATGTCAGGATAGACACCATCCCTGTCACCCAGTAGTCCAATAAGTGAAGGAAATTATATAATGTTTTTGTCTCAGACACTTATACCTGTCGGAC
This sequence comes from Thunnus albacares, assembly GCF_914725855.1. Taxonomy (NCBI): domain Eukaryota; kingdom Metazoa; phylum Chordata; class Actinopteri; order Scombriformes; family Scombridae; genus Thunnus; species Thunnus albacares. The sequence continues at coordinate 7,810,470 of NC_058115.1, forward strand.
AATCTGTTGGAGCAGCTTCCTGCCGCAGCACTGAATACAGCTCCCAGGCTCGAGCTCCTCTCTCTGCATGGTAACCCTTGGACCTGTGACTGTCAACTCCACTGGCTGATAGAGTGGGGCTCCACACATGAAGGTAAAGACACAAGAATGAATATTCCAACTTTAGGAAATGTCACATTTTCCTCACCTCCTTATTTGGAAGCCAGATGACCAAAACAGCACCGAAGGCCAGAGGGCTGATGGTAAGCTTTCAGATTACATTTAATATATATAAAAATATTGATTAGTGCAGTTTTAAGGAAAAATATCATACATTATAAGTGAAGATGAAGAGCAAAGAAACATTAATTATATGATTGATTAACTTCTGTCAAAAACTCCATGTCAAACAATTTAATCATCTAAATAAACACTACTGTAAATTAATCATTTAGATGGCAAGACAGAACATTTAATAACTGGTTTTGGTGTACCTCTGAGCCTCAGACAATTGCTTTGACCAGAGGCAGAACACAGCACTGGCAGAAAATGTTGCATATCTTCATATGCCAGCTTCTGTACAGCATATGAAGGACACAGCTACTCTCAATGAATTGACTACTTTTGTTCCATATGATATCTAAAAAAAATAAATAAATTTATTACTTTTCTTTCACCATACTTTCTCATACAGAGCTTTACATACATGTGTGCTCCCTCTCATTTGTCATTGTTTTGTTATGCTGTCTCTAATCATCTTAACCAGTCCCAATATATTAGCTGTTTGTCTAACACACAAAACAGTCTTTGACTGAAATATGATTATGCATGAACCTTCACTGAACTCAAACTCAGAAATAGATACAACTCTATTTGCATTTTCCAAACCCTTATAATCTCAGATTTGTTTCATCTTTTATATATCCCCTCTTCTTTTCTTACATCTCATTCTAATTCCTTACTTTACCACATCTCACATACATACATACATATACATCCCCCCCAACTGCCCCTTCCCTCTTACCCCATCCCCTCTTCCCTCCTTCCTCTTTCCATCTAATTCATCTTATTTTTTTCAATCCTTCCCTCTTGTCTCACATCTTTCTCTCTTCACCTCTTTTCCCAGGGGTAATAAAGTGTAAGAAGGAACGGGAGTCAGGCTCCAGTGAGACTTGCCCCCAGTGCTTCTCTCCTCAACCCCTGAACGGGACCCTCTTGCTAGGGTTGACTCCAGACAAGCTTACCTGTGAACGGCCAGCTCTTCGCTCCACCCTCAAACAGTGGGACAATCCTTTGTGGGCTGAATCTGAAGCAGACCCTGACCTCCCATACACCCGTGACTTTGAAAAGCCTTTAGGCTACCTGACCATTGTTCTCTCTGACAGCCATGGAAACAGTGCTCATGTGGCATGTGATGTGCGCCACCCTGGAGACAGTTCACCTATGACTTGGACAGTAAATCCACGTTCACCTGGGGAGTTATCTGTCAATGTATCACTAGTGACTGTGCTTGAGTGTGAGATTGATCGGGAGACGTTGCAAAATCTGTGGCAATTGGTTGCATATTACTACGAAAGCCCTGCTATCTTGGAGAGAGGTCAACAAAGAGGTAACAACAGCAGAGCAACTTATCAATATTCCCAAGCTGTGAATGAAAATTCACCATATTTCACAGAATTAAAAGGTTATTTGGTAGGAGAACCCTCATGGCTGCTTCAACCCAGAGTCACTTTAAGGCTCAATAGAAAGCAGACAACAACCAAGAAACTGGTGATGGATTTCACCACAGTAATTACCAAGCACATCAACAGCCATGGAGGGCAGGAAGACAATGACCTTACTTCTTCCTGGGCACTGATTCGCCGTGGGACAGCGGGGCGAGTTCAGACTGCTCTTGAGGGTTCAAAGGTTAACTTAGAATGCAGTGTTGTGACTTCAGATCAGGAGGTGAAAGTGGAGTGGATATTTCCTGATTTGTCAATTGTGGAAGAAGCAACTGATAAAATAGAGATTTCGGAGACAGGGGCACTTATAATTAGGAATGCCACACAGTCTGACTCAGGCCTCTACCACTGTATGATCAGAACCAAAGCTGGTGTGGATTTAATGCCCTTGAGGCTCACCATCAAAGAACGCTCACTCAGCCCCACTGCTTTCAATGGTCAGAAAATTGTTGTAGAAAGAGGACACTCATTGTCTCTCCCTTGTGAGGTGACCGCAGTCCAGCCCAGTCAAACTATGTGGTACCTGCCCAAAAACCAAATGCTTCTTCCCACACAACAGACAAGAAAGGCAGAAGTAACAGAAAATGGGACTTTGGTGGTAAGGAAGATGACACAAGATGATGCAGGGGAATACAGCTGTTTGGCCTCAAATCTGTATGGAGTTGACATGCTATCACACATGGTGGAAGTCACAGGGGAAAAGGCCTCTGAAAAATCCAAAGTACAGACAGAGAGAGAGCAGCCAATCTTACCGGTTAGTGCAGAAGAAGGAGAGGGTTCAGGGGGAGATTACCAAGAAATTATACGTCCTTTTGCTACACAGTTCCCTAAGAGGGTAGGAACACAACAAAAGAATCCTAATGGGTTTTCAAAAAGGATAAGAATGAAAGATTCAAAGAGAAAGCCTAATAAATCTGTAAAGGAAATAGATCCAAATCGCTGGGCAGAGATTTTGGCTAAAGCTAATGCTAAACCAAGTGTTGCTCTGCCTACAGAGCAGTCACTACCAGAGCCCAGCACTGTCCAATCAAGTCCGTCTAAACCTGCCCCTACAACTACCACCCCTACTACTGCTAGCACTTTCCCATATGCTACTATTCCTAATATTAGGATACAGCCAACAGAATTTTCCTTTACCACAAGAACTAAGACTGAAACTCATTCAACAGAGAAGAAAGGGGAGAAAGGTAAGGAGTCTGAAACATTGAAAACACAACCAAAGGTTTTACAGCCTCCGCCTCCCAGAAGCACAGAATCATCCATATACCGTGTTGGTGGGATCACAGAAAAATCAAAAGCTATCACGGACTCTCCTGTTGCTGAAATGCCTCAGCCAGTCGAACAGGCAGAAAATAAGCACTTCGGAGAGGGGAGAAGAAATTCCAACTTTCTTCCCAGTCGGCCAAACAGGAGAAGGCCACCTTATAGACGAAGAAAACCACCAATGAGAAGAGTCCATCCGCACCTAAACCCATTCTACCACTCATCAAACAAGCCCCAAACAACTGTACCCCCACCAACAACTACCATACCAACAACGACCACAACTACAACTACTACTACTACTACAACTACTACCACTACTACTACTACAACACCTGCTCCAACCACAGTCACAACTGCTGAGTATGAGACAGAGGAAGATGAAGGTGAATTTTATGAAGAATATAATTACAAAGATAGTGACAGTGTGGATGAAACAGAAAAATCAAACACTGAAACCCCTGATACCACTCATGATCTTGACAGAGAAAAAGATACCCATGTAGGTAGCTCTGCAGATAGACATAATTTACCTAATCCGAATACAATTGTTATTCCAAAGCTAGAGAGTACCCCTCATCCAACTGAACGGACCGTTCAGGAAAAGGAGACAGACACTGTAAACTTAAACCAATTGGAAAGACAGAGAGTGGAGATTAGAAAACAAACTGAAGAAAAGGGCAGAGATAATAAAAATCTTGGAAGAGAGAGTGAGAGGGAGGTTATAACAGCAATGGAAGGGCAAGAAAACCACAAAATAGACACAGAGGGCAGTGAAAGAGATGCAGAAAAACCTAAAAAGGAGTGGGTTACACAGAACTACAATACGTGGGATAGCATCCGGTTAACGACCCAAAATAGACTACGACCTCACACTCGACCTTCACTGGAACAAAATACACCAAGCCGAGAAAAAACCTCATCTTCCAAAGTCATTACTTCACATTCAACAAGAGGCAGAACAGGACAAGACATTACCCAGAAGGAAAATACAGAAGTGGATAAGCCAAAAGCAAAGCCTGAGATCCACAGTTTTCCCATTATAGAGCCAGTTCACCCCTGGCTGCACCAGTACAACCAGGGAAAGGGGCAAACCACCTCTTCCCAGACATCACAAACAGACCAAGAAAGAAACACCGGAAAACAGGATGAAGTGAATCCAGACCGGCATTCCCAGTTTCCCAGCATACCCCCGACCTCCCGCTGGCCTTCACATCATCATCATCATCACAACCCCCTTTACCCTTCCTGGCCAGGTCAAAGGTCATTTCCTTATCCCAGGCATGGTAAATGATTATTATTACTATGACCAGCTAATATACTAAAAAAAAAAGAAAATAATGTTGGCTTTGTGTTATGTTATGATAATCCCTGTAACCCTGGTTGGCATGCAGGGAAATGAATTTGATCAAAGGATGTGTAATGTTATGTAACTAAATACATTTACTCAAGTACTGCACTTAAGTACAACTCTGATCTACTTGTACTTTACTTGAGTATTTCCATTTTATGTTATGTTGTACTTCCACTTCAGTACATTTCAGAGGGAAATATTGTACTTTATACTCCACCACATTTATTTGACAGCTTTAGTTACTTTTCATATGAAGATTTGACACGATGGATAATATGCATACTTTACAAGCAACAACAAGCAAGATGAAACCAGTGGTTTCCAACCTTTCTGACGTCTTACAAAAAGCAGTGTGTAGTCGGGGTCACATTTCAGATGTCTTTAAGTTGTTAACAGCTCCACCAAATAGTGATTTTTCCCTCTAAACTTCTCACATGGTTTAATTTCAGTAAATCTTCAAATGATTCAATATTTCACCAAAAATCAAAGATTAGAGAAAAAGTCCAAAAACTGAAAACAGATTTGTGTATCAGAACTTTGTTCTTAGTTTTTTCCTCTTTCATTAATCATCTCACAACCCCTCAGATTTACCTGGTGACCATTTGAAGGGGCCCAACTCCTAGGTTGGGAACCACTGGACTAAACTAGATAACTGTATATAAAGTAGTTCAAACTAGCTCCACCTCCTGCAGCTACAACAGTAACATGCTGCTCTAACACTGATGCTTCAGTATTAATCATCTAATGATGTCATATATATCAGTACATTTTGCTGCTAAAACTTATGTACTGAAGAAGGATTTTTCAAGCAGGACTTTTGCTTGTAATGGAGTGTTTTTACATAACTGTGTTGATACTTTTACCTAAGTAAAGGATCTGAGTACTTCTTCCACTGCTGATCAAAGGCTTGCTTCCTGTTCCTAGGTACTGGGTCACACCCTGTGCCCACGCATCAACCGTGGCCTTTGCCCCACCCCTGGGTTCAAAGCCCGGTTGTCACCAACAGACCAGAGATCACAGCTGAAACAGTGAAGCCCACACCTACAGTTTCTGGATCATCTGGAAACTCTAGCTTCACAATGTCCAGTCCCCACCTGAGGCATAATTTTCATCAAAATCATCATGTTGATAGCAGGACCCAAACCAGAGATCAACTGTTTCTATCAAGGCTGAGGAACAGATACAGACAGGTATGATGCCCAGTGGGTTTGTGGTTGTGCATAGTTCCCTAGTCTCTAGTTATTTAGTTAGTTATTTAAATATTATTAAAGTATACACATATGAGAGAGAAAATTGATTAATATATTCCATAAATATAGTATGTAAGATTATAAACTCATTTTAGGGGTAAGTGTAAGCACTGGCATCCACAGTGTCAATGTCAGTACACTTGGGTGTGCCCAACAGTTATTTGGTAATACATACAACACAGCTATTAAAGGAGCTGGACTACAGGGTTTTCACACCAACAGTGCAAATTTGAAATTGCGCAGAGAAAGGACATTAATTCCAATGGAGGGAACAGCTGTGCTCTCTCGGGCACTATGCTCATTTTCCGCCAGGTTTAGTGGCAAAAGTTCAGGCAGACATTATGATGGCAATAATTTTACTCTAGATAAGAACAGTGGAAAAGTACATTTTTTGCATCTGTTTTATTCCATCAGTTATGTAACTCTAGAATCTGATCCTAGTGAGACTTGAGTAAAAATGTCAAGCATTGCAGAAAAAAATGACTAGCCATTTGAAAAAATGCAGCTAGTAGCTAAAGACACAGGTGTTTTTCGTGGGAGTTGGTAGAAATTGACACCACTAAAAGGAAAGTGAATATTGAACTTATATTTATCATATGGCAAAAATGACTCCAATGGGTTGATAATGTTCCTCCCTATTTACTGGATGATAGAAGGTTGTTGTTTGCTAACACATTTGCCAGAGCAATGTATAAGGCAATATTATATAAAGCATATTAGCTTATTTCAAAGTGCTTCTATCCCTCTTTGGCCATAAATCAATTAATGCAGCATAAAATAATTTATATCAGAATGAAATAAGTAAATCTAGCCCTACAGAGAAGCAGTAGGTATAATTTTTGGACCACAAATCTATGCCTTACTAAAAAAAACCCATCAAAGTTGCACACACCATCAGCAAGTTCATTATATGTTAAACCAACTTACCTCATTTTCAGGTCAGCCGATCAGTTAAAGGGTTCTGTTAGAGTAGGCATAGCGTGGCAACTGCAGTTTCTAATCTGTGTATCTAATCTAAATATATTATTATTATTATATATTATCTCCTACAAGTGTTCATATATGTGTGTTTATAAATGCAGTGGCTTTTCTATGCTGACAAGAAATGTTTTTGCTGGTTGTTGTTTTTTATTTCAACTTGTTTTCTCTAGCAACACAATTGCTAATGATGGCAATGATGATGAATCAGCTCTGGGAGATGGGATTTACCTCTAGGTAGAAATACTGTATGTTAGCACTATAATAATTGATCATTTTGATTTAGAACTTTGATTTGGATTTTTCCAGGCACAGCTCGATCGCATCGCTCAGCTAGGGAGGAGGGTAACACCCAAACCTCGCACTAGCTACCACAATCCCCCATCCCCCATCACACAGAAACCCAGCCCTCCATCCCCACACAGACCCCACAACCCCAGACTACTAGCACCCCCTGTGTCCTTCACCCTGCAACCTCCAAACCCTGCTAAACATTCATCATCCTCATTCTCTGGTTTCATCCCAACCCCTCGCTCTCAGCACCCCACCACTCCAGGGTATGGAGGTCAGTGGCCTGTTGGAGGTAGGTACATAATTGCAGAGATATAGGTTATGGGTTTATAATGGAAAACAATAGTTTAGTTTTAAAAGTTTTAATTAATAATAATGTTATTACTTTTGCTGTTTAAATGTGTGCGTAGCAGGACGAATCAGCTCTCGGGGTCCCACAGCTGCACCTCCTTTCCCATGGGTATTGGGAGCTGGGGCTAGTGGGGTGAAGCCCCGCATAACCACGGTAACCACAGCTAGTGTGTCAGTGCTGGCGGAGAGTGATGTGGTTCTGCCCTGCAAAGCAACAGGGAATCCCGAACCCAACATCGCATGGACCAAAGTCTCCACAGGTAAGAGAGACAGATGGAAGGAGAAAGAAAGAGGAAGAGAATTTAAATCTCTCTCTCCTCATTGTCTTGTTGTTTTTGATGTTCCGCCCTCAGGTGCCACCATCCCAGCCAACAGCAAGCATGGTCCCCGTTTTGAAGTCTTCAAAAATGGAACTTTTGTTATCAAAAAAGTCCAGCTTCAGGATAGAGGCCAGTACCTCTGCACGGCCCAGAACGGGTTTGGATCGGATCGTGTGGTGGTCACCTTAGCAGTCCAGACTGAGGCACCTAAGATCCAACCTCCCAAGTCCACAGAGATAGCAATCTACTTAGGAAAAAGTGTGACTCTTGACTGCCTTGCTTCTGGAAAACCACCAGCCCAAATTTCATGGATTCTTCCAGACAGAACATTTGTTCGTGAAATCGGGACTGTTCGCACCCTCCTTTCTCCAATATCTCTGCTTCAAAATGGAACCCTGCAAATGCGTTCTGCCAATTTCTCTAGTAAAGGGGACTATAAATGTATCGCAAGCAATGCAGCAGGTGCTGATACAATTACTTATCATCTCCATGTGGCAGCTTTGCCTCCAAGCATCAATGAAGGAGCAATGGATGCTGTCATCATCCAGCCAGGTATAGTACAGAAATGTCAAGTCATAAAACAAAAAAAAAAAACTAATCTTCCCATACAGAAAGTTGTCCTTGTGATATGGCTGACAATAAAATGTTTATATCCTATTGGAGTACTCTAAACTAATAAAATCATATCCAACCAGGCAGGAACGTATATGTCCATTGCTCTGCAAAGGGTGAACCAGTGCCTGCTCTGAAATGGATACTCCCAGCAGGTGTCCATGTGAAGCCATCACAGTTTCTGGGACGCAGGCTCTTTGTCTTCCCCAACGGGACACTTTATTTGAAGAGTGTTTCACCAGCTGATGCAGGGGGGTATGAGATGTCTATTTCTTTCAGTCTATCTTTATATGATTCTGCCTGTCTGTCTATACACTGATTAAATTAGTTGAATATGTGCAGTTACTCTAAGCCAAGAATCTGATTTCAGATGTTTAATTGGTTTATGTTCTTAATCACTTTACATAATTAATGAATACTGTCAATTTAAATGTGATTTCAATCTAGACCTTTATGTCAGACAAATTAAGGTTTGTGTTTTTTAAAAGTTTTTAAATGTATTTCTAAAGCCAGAGAAATTGACAGTATAAGTTTTATACATTTTTTCTTAACCTCAAGTTTAATGAGATGTAGTTATGTGAAGCTAGCATATATTGCAAATGCTATACAACATTACTTTCAACATTTGTGAACTAATGTTCAGCGACACATGATCATACATTTATGACAATAGCTTCCTATAACGTCGAGTATCACTGATATAAAATTAGCTTTTTAGCCCTGCTAGCAGCGTGGCTCTAGGGATGGCAACATATGTCAGTCCATCAATTTGGTCTAGACAGAAATAATCTATCAACTAATGGATGGATTACAATGAAATTTTGTATAGGCTCCAGATGATGATGTCTACTTTCTGTGGGGATCCTCTGACTTTTCTTTAAGTGTCACCATAAGGCTGACTCTTTTTTTAGTGACATTTCTAGTCAAAACAACTAGTGAATGGATTGCCATAAAATCTGGTACAAGATATTCAACGTCTCCAGAGAATTAATCCCACTGATTCCTCCAACATTCCGGGGATGGATCTAAGGTAATATTCATGGGGTGGAAAGAGGGTGGCATGGAGACTTTAAGGGTGGCAGAATTATATATATGCTGATTTAATCAACAATCACACATATCAATATTTGCTTGGAAAAGCCCCCAAATGAAGATATTTTAATTCAAAACTATTACATTATTGTGGCACATGCGTAAAGCACTGAATAGAAATATCTAAAGGTGGCATTAAAAATCAATAAATTGTTTATTTCCAAATCTTCAGACTTTTTCCTGATTACATGTCTTTTTGAACATAAACCCATCAATTAGCCCTAAATTTGGCCAGAACAGTTTTAATAATTTAACATACGCCTATCACTTAGCCTACGATATCGAGTGTTTACCCAGTAATGCTGATTAAACGGCAATAGTCCTTTTCTCTGACCTTCATTTTGAAAATATGGTGAAAGCGTAAACTCTCAGGCAGTATTACTTTTAAAAGTAACTTGTTACATTACAACATTACTACCATTAAAAAGTAACTTGTTACATTACAGTACTTTTGCATTACCAACAGAGGAGACAGAGCAATACGTTCATTTGTTGTTTGTTGTTGTTATTACGGTACGGGGCAAAAATTCAGTTGAAAGTTTGAACATCTATTGGAAGGCTTGGCTTAATATTTGGCACATTTATATACACATTTATAGTTCCTAAATGATGTATCCTGATGACTTTGGCCCTGTCTTTACCTTTATCATCTATCACCAGGAATTGGATGGATTGGCAAAAAATTGGTTCAGACATTTAGGCTAATAACAGTCCACTCTCCAGAGACTGAAAACGTGATTGCTGTTATTAGCCTTTGGAACTGTTTCGAAACAAACAAATGTAGCCATACCCTTTGGGGCCAAGGAACATGTCACCCAGTGCAACGGTGTGGCTCATTGATGTGTCTCTGGACAACAATGGAGATCTATGGTGCAGAGGAATAAAATATATCAGGCTCTAGAGAGATACACAATATTTGTAAGTAGTATCAGTTAATTGTGGGTTTGGCTCTGCACATGAGATTTGTTGACAACAGGAACCAGCCATATCCTCAAAAGTCAGAAATTGTGTACCAACAAGTGAAGTAGTTTTCCCTTTCTAAGTGATAAAAACTTGAAAATTCAACTCTAAGTAGGAAGACTATACTGTTTAAAATCAACATCTTTGTCTGTCATGTGAGATCTTAAACTGGGAGTTTAAAATAAGTCTGTTTAAAATCGATTTTTCCACAGGTACGAGTGTGTAGCCGCTAACACTGTAGGCATTGCCAAAAGAACCGTCCAGCTGGAGGTGAGGGCAGATTCCCCCTCCTTCACCCGCCAGCCTCCTCCTCTTCCCATCCCTCCAAACCACCGCCATAGTGTGCCATCCCGCCAGCATTCTGTCTCAGCTATGTACGGTTCTGCTGTCTACCTCCACTGCCCAGAGTCTACTGGATCCACAAGAGGGACCATTTGGCAGCTACCCTCCAAGACCATTATGGAACATAGATACAGGTAACTGAAATGCCTCATTTTTTAACTTTATGAATCAATTCAATAATGACAAAACTATAAATATATTAAGCCCATACAGACACCATTAAACTGACTGCTGACTGCTTTAATCTCAACCTCATTTCAACCCCCCATCTGCCTCCAGTCCAGAGAGACCAATTAAAGTTTTCCATAATGGGACTCTGAGGATACTTCAGCTAACAGAGTTGGATGGTGGAAATTATCTGTGTGTCTTTCAGCGGCCCAATGGGGAGGACATGGAGCTTTTCCAGGTATGAACAAGACAAATAATGACTTCAGGCAGGTCGATTTTTCTGACAATTGTTTTCGATTAGTTTCTGTTTAATTTCTGGCTGAGAACATTTTTTGTTCATTAGGAATATCTGTCTTTTTAATGACAATCAAAGTCAATGTAAACAAGTCTTATGTGTCGTTACACCTTCCTTTAAGAATCAAAGATGTGGTCTGTCCTCACAGTTAACAACAGGATTTTCATTTTTCCCGTATATGGGCTGGCAAAAGATTGATGAACATTCAGTGATCAATACTTGACTAAAGTCTGTCTCCGTCTTTTCTGTGTCTTTACTGAAACCTTTTTTAACACAAAGTATACAGCTGATTTGATAATACAGTGGTGGTAGTGATAAATGTGAAACAAAGTTTGCTATTCATAGTATTTCCTTACTAACATTCTTTGCATATTTGCTTTATCAGGTGGAGGTCTTAATGACACCTCCCAGAATTGAACATGTGAGGACTGCACAGACGAGGGTCACCTTTGGAGAAAATTTTCAGGTAGCTATGGAGAGCTTGCTAAAAGTATTTAAAGTGTTTCAAATTTTTGTTTTTGCCATTTTATGATTTTATACATACAAATACATTTATGAGGGCCATCAGGGTCTCATTTCCTAAACACACAATATGTCATTTCTATGGCGTTTCTCAATCAAAACAATAAAAAAAGACGCAGTTTGATGATGTTGTGATGTAGCGTGGGATCATGGGAGTTATTGTCTTCATTGTTAAATAACCAGCTTCTCTAGGTTAGGATTACTTCAGTGTTCATTACTCAGGATGTTTTTTATCCACAGAGGTCTCTTCCTCTCCAGAACAAACTTGACTCAGTTTCATTTAAAAAATCAGTGTTTCTCTGACGCTGTTCGGTGGGCACTGGACGTGTGGGACGGGCTGCTAGCTGAGCTGCTGCTAACATTTGCTCAGCTTGTTTCTCTGATAACTTCAGATCCAAATGTCCAATGACTAAAATCCCTTATCCAGTCAAAAGATATAGTTAAAAACAACCAAGATCTAAAAAGTTTATTGTAACAAATGTGGCTTAAAACTGAATAAAAGTCAGTTTATGACTGGTGTATACTCTTTGGTAGACGCCACTGTGGCAGACAACCACAATGCCGACGCATGCATCTTGTGCGGGTATACGCTTTGGTAGCCAACCAAATGAAACAGACCTTAATTAAATTATGGATTTCTCTGAGTTTGAGAATTGTTGGAAACATGTAAGTACACAACTCAACAAAAAATATAACACAGGTCTAGTTGTTTTTAGACATTTTTAATGCTTTAAAGCAGTATTAGTTGATTTTTTTGACTAATAGTTGCTCACTAACAAGCTGTAAACACAACATTGATATGTTGACACCTTATAAAGTTGATATGGCAAACATGTTTTCTATTCATATATCTACTGTAGCAAACACTGACCAGTATTAGCATTCATTTGCAGTTCTGTCCACCTGACAAATTTAAGTGTGATATAACTCTCCTCCTTTTAGCTCTGTTTTGGCCTAAACCAAATTCCGAGAAAGATATCTGGCTCTTAAGCTGCTAAAAGTTCCACAAGTTCCAGTTGTTCCAGTTGTGTCTGTCTGCTGTTTGGTGCTGTAGCACACAGTGGATTTTGCTAGCTTTTTTTTTTGCTGAAAACAGCTGCCTCCTGCAGCTGGAAATGTGGGTGATGAGAACTGTGAGAGTGAACTAAAGCAGTAAAGTTTGCAACCAAAACAGTGATTTGAAAGATGGTCAAATGCTCTGTAAACTCAGGGGAACTAGAGTCAAGAGATAATACAAGCAACTCCTTCCACATATTGACATTTGACCAGTTGTTAGTGTAAAAACATTGATAATACAAATACACAATAAACAAATGAATAAACACATAATCCTGTAAATGATTCAATTGTGTCGGTTTGTTTCATTGTTAATGCAAATAACAACTTTAAAATAAGCTATTTTAAATACATTTTACAGACCTTAGCACCACAGACAGTGTCATTAAGATGAGGGTAAAAAATGATGGCCTTTATTCATTCATCCACTTATTTTTGAACCTCACCCAATTGCTCTCTCACTCCTTTGTCTTCTTTCTAGGTGGACTGTGTTGCAACAGGCCTCCCAGATCCGGAAGTTTCCTGGAGTCTTCCAGATGGAACCTTAATCAACAACGCCCTTCAGTCGGATGACAGTGGCCTTCGCAACCGCCGCTATGTTATTTTTGGCAATGGCACTTTACTTCTCCAGCAGATGGGCAAAAAAGACGAGGGCGACTACACTTGTTATGCCAAAAATAAACTGGGCAAAGATGAAAGAAAAGTGAGCGTCACAGTGGGACCGAATGCTCCACAAATTCAATTAAAATCACAATCACTGGTGACAGTGAAGTTGGGAGAGTCAGGTAAATTGAATTGTCAAGCAACAGGGGAGCCTACACCAAGAATCATGTGGATCTCACCACGAAATGATGTGATACCGATATCATCAGACAAATTTCAGATTATGGACAATGGGATGTTAGTGGTGAAGAAAGTGACGCTTGCTGATGAAGGGAAATATGCATGTGTGGCACAAAATTCTGCTGGTGATGATGTTAAAAACATGAAACTTGAGGTTGAACCTCAGCAACCCTTTATCAATGGCATAAAAGGGAAGAGCACCACAAAGGTTTGGGGGGTTTCCTACCAAACAGCTCTTTTGGATTGCAGGGTGGAAGGGAAACCTGAACCAAGAGTCTGGTGGGTTACTCCTTATGGCCACTCGCTCCATACACCCTACCTCGGTGGTCGTTTCCAAGTCCACCAAAATGGGAGTTTGGAGGTGAGAGGGGTGAGGAAAACAGATGAAGGGAGATACATGTGTCTGGCCAAAAACCATCTGGGTGAAGCCTCACTTTTAGTTGAATTAGATGTTGCATCACTAGCTGAGAAACCAAGTTTTGCTGTTCCCAATATTGAAATCTTACCAATAAAGCAAGACGGTGGGGAACTGATCCTGGAGTGCCCTGCTCGTGGCAAGCCAAACCCCGAGTTTGTATGGGTGCTACCCAATGGGACAATGTTAATGCCTGGTGTTAGACTCCAACGCTTCACCCATCATCTGGGTAATGGGACTCTACAGATCTCTCAACCAGTTGCAAGTGATAAGGGAGTATACCGGTGTCTAGCAAAGAATGTAGCAGGACAAGCAGAGAAACGTTATGCACTGGAGGCAGGCAGGAAGCCAGTGATCAGAGGATCTACAGGTATGTCTTGTATCTTACATTGATGAAGCATCAATCTCTTCAGTTTGGACAATGATGAGACAAAAATCATATTGAGAATCAATCGGCAAAATTGCCATGTTTTCTTAATTGTGTTGTATCTTTAGTTGTATCTATCATTTTTGCATGAAATCCACTTACAGTACCATTGTATTTTACTTTTCCAGGTGGGATGAAGATCACCTATGGCCACAACCTCAATTTGCCTTGCACTGTGGATGGCTGGCCACAGGCATCAATTGTGTGGACCCTACCCAACGGCCTTGTTTTGGACAAGCCTCAAACCATTGGTCGAATATCCTTCCTCGCCAATGGGACCCTCCAGCTCAGACAAGTTGCCACCTTTGACAAGGGGACATACATCTGTAAAGCCTCCAACTCTTTTGGCTTATCAACACTATCCTACCCAATTGCAGTCATGGTTTTTCCACCACACATCACCAATACGCTGGCCTCCATCACCAGAGTCAACCGAGGGTCACCAGTGACATTGAATTGTGTTGCGACCGGTATTCCCAAGCCAGATATTTCATGGACGTTGCCTGGACGCACCACGCTGGTTCCACATAACCGGTTCACAGTGCAGGGAGGGATCCACATGACAGAGGAGGGCAGTCTGGTCATACAGAACCCCGTGCTCATGAACTCTGGTATTTACAAATGCAATGCTAAAAACGCCCTTGGAACAGATTTTAAATCTACATACCTACAAGTGGTCTGAGTGACAGTTACCATGCTTTATTTTGAATTAAGAAACTCTCACAGCAGAATTAAGACTGGATGAGGATTTGTCCATCAAGATTTAAGTATCTGTATAACTGCTACAATGAGGATGGAGACAGCTTTACATCTGTCCAACTGTAGGCAGCTTGAGGTATGAACAATGAAGTTTTATATTTGGACTTTACAGCAAATTGTCACCTGGAGTGCTTTGTGTGACTGCAGTTTTGTCAAGTTGTGGTGCAAATATTACAGAAGTCTTTTAAAACTAGAGTTGACCTGATCAGTGCCCTCTCAGATGTGCCTCTCATGCAGTAACTTCACATTCCATAAAGTTGTACTTTACAGTACAAATTATACTTAACAGTACAATTTTACTTTAATATGATGTTGTTTGTTCTGCAAACAAAATATGTGAGGACTCTGCTCTCTAGGGATTGCTATATTTAAATATGATATGTACCCCTTGGATGTAGAATCATCCGTCTGCTGGTGAATTACAATTTAGACGGTGATTTCAAATATACTGTACGTGATAAATTATCAAATGTTCATGTTACAGAAAAATTACCTTTGCAGACACCTTGCAGTCCCACAGACATTTTATTTTGGAGTTTACAACACAGTTGAAATTTTACAACCTCACAATTATGACAGTAAAGAAGAGTGGCATGTCAAGTCTCACGTGGGTCTGTAATATATGCTCATAAAGTGCCATATTTCTTTTAGTGAGCAATGACTCTTTCCTGTGAGAATACAAATACCCCCTATTGCCAATTTACAGTGTGTACCAGCAATTTGTTTACTGTATGTATCAATGTCATTTATTCATGCTCATAATGGTGGGAAAACAATAGATTGTAATAGCTACATTGTCAGACAACACTAACTATTAAAAATTGAGAAGCACCAATACAAAACAAAGGTGCACATAATGAATATGTAAGTTTATAATTTATAAGTAAAGAAATAAAATATACAGGTATATATTGTTGTTTTTCAGCCTTGCTAGTGGCATGGTTCAAGGAATGGCAGTCTCGGTTGGTCAGTCCCCCACTTTTGTCCAGTCTGAAATATCTCAACAGCTTTTGAATGGATTACCATTAAATTGTCCCCAGAGGATGAATCAAATTCACTTTGGTGATCCTCTGGTCTTTCTTTTAGTGCAACTAGCAGTAATTTTTCACTTATTGTATCATGTATAGTATTGTATAGTGGAATAGCTTTACTGATTTGATTTAGTGGATGACAAAATTTGGTACAGTAAAAGTAAAAGTTAAATGTTAAAGTAAATAAAGCCTAATGCAGATTAATATTATGAGTATTCACAAATGTTCCCCAAATCTTCTTTGAAGATATGCGTAGGTGTTACTATGTTATAAACTGGAGTCTGTTTGGGGTTTTTAGAGGTAAAGTCATTTTCTGTCTTATGTTTGGTGTTCAGTCTAGAGGTCATGTTAATGTCATAAGGAACGTGTCATAAAAATCTGTCAAAAGAATATTCAAGTAAATTTTGTGTTTACAGGAATGTGTGATTTATGATAGTGTGCACCACTCACTGGCACTTTATTAATACACCGGTGATAATTTTCTACCATTTCCTTACAGGACGTTCCCATACTAGCAAACATCAAATCAAAGTAATATCGGTTGCTGGGCTGTTTGGTGCTATGTAAGTGAGATTTTAGATGAGATTTGACAAAAAAAATCCATGGATACGGCATATTGATTTTGATCTTCACTCTTACTGAAGTATAACACAGACAGACTTGATCTCTTATTTTATCCTTTCATATTCCTCTTAAAGCTTGAGTGGCAGCTGCTGTCAGTTATCAGGTGACATTTCCTTGTAAGTGCAAACCTACTTGGCAATAAACCTGGTTCTGATTCTGAGGAGGGCAACAAACATCTGTGACCATTATTTGTTCACGTCAATAAAGGGGATGCCAAATTAGAACCAAAAATTGTCAATTGTTGATTGACAGTGAGAGATAAGAAATAGATGTTAGACATAAATATGTAACATCACAAACACTTGTGTGTGAAATCAGGATATTGTTTTTGTGTGTGTGCATGTCTCCAGATGTGTATGTGTATACATATGCTATGCTATATCTCACTGTTGGTTTGTGTTCACCAGAATGTGAATGTCCCACTAAGACTCGCCTCCAGACAAACAGGCCTTTGACTGGGGAAGAAGGGAGCTTTGTCAGACACAAGCGTTAGGATTGTTCAACACATCGCATATGTGTGTGTGTTTGCTGTGTGTGTGTGTGTGTGTGTGTGTGTGTGTGTGTGTGTGTGTGTGTGTGTGTGTGTATGTGAGAAAGAGATTATGTGTGTCTCTTTGAGAAAGACAGTATGTCTGTGAGGAAGAGATTGTGTCTGTGTGTGAGGGATTGTTCAACACAGTGAGTGGTGTGCCTGTGTGTGTGTGTGTGTGACAGCCTGTGTGTGTGTGTGTTTTACAGCGTGTGTGCAAGAACAAAAACAGGACAAGTATTTGGTATTTCTGTTTGCATTTCAGTCTGATATCCACAGGGAGTGTGTGTACATGTGCATTCTGTATTTGTGCACAAGTGTGTGTGGTTGTTTCTGTTAGCGTGAGTCAAAATGGAAGCAAAGCAGCTCTAACACCCGGCAGCATCGCGTACGGTGAGTGACACAGATTTCTCTTCTTTTTTTTAAAGATTTCTTTGTATACATCCAAAACATCCATTTTTCAAACATTATGAAAATGCAGAGTGATTCCAGATATCGCCCTTAATCTAAATTAAACATTATGTAATCTGCACTATTTAAAGACTGGAAGATCATTTAGATGCTGATCACAATGAGAAACAGGGTAATAGTGAGATTAGGAAGAAAAATTGAAGGAAAGAAGCTTTCTTTTGCAGCAGTTGTAATATTATTTTAGCCATGGAAGCTGTGTGGATCTATAGAGATATCAATGTTGGTCTGCTGATCCCCCACTTTGGTCCAGACTGAAATTTATCACAACAACTATTAGATGGATTGCCATGGCCAGCCCACTGGTGATCCCCTGACTTTTCCTTTAGTCATGAGGTTGACGTGGTTTTTGAACAAATACCTGCAAAACTAATGATATTCTCATCAGCCTCAGCTATACATTGTGTTTAGTGCTAATTAGCAAATGGTAACATGCAAACATGTCAAATTAAAATGGTGAAGACAGTGAACATCATACGCAAACATTAGCAACAATGTCATTATGAGCATGTTAGTGTGTTGAGATTAGTATGTAGCTCAAAGCACTGTTGTGCCTATAAGCACAGTCACAAAGAACATACTTTTTATTGCGTTTTAACCAATAATAACTCAAATTCAGATTTTTGACTCCAAACATTTGCCAACATGCCAGAAATTTCCAATTCAAAACTTCAAAATCTGCATGTAAAGGTCTATGAATGTCTATGAGTGGTAGTCATTAATGAGTTTCAACCAGAGGGGTTCAGGTTTGATGACCACATTCAAGGCTGGTGTTATTAAACTTTAACCGAGAATTCATTTTCTGCTAAACCACAAGGTAAAAAGTATTTCAGCAGATACACTGTCAGATGTTGAATGATATAACCTTTTATTATCCTCTATTGGGAAGTCAATCTGTCCACATTAACCTGCAGTTTTTCTCCTTGCTTGATACATGCACATCACAAACTAATGAAGATGTTTTGAAGATTTTGTGTTAGCCCTGTGCTGTTTGTTAGCTTATACCCAGCAGCCCACTCTGTCAACCAGGCAGGCTGGTATTGATTCTGAATCACAACACCCCCTTGGTCTGACAGTGTGAGAATGGACAATAACAAACTACACAATCATCTATCAATCATAATCCTAGAAGAAATAAGCTGTGACTATATATAAAAACAAGCATTGTGTCTTTTCTGCTGACTTGAAGGAGTAAACTGAGTATCAAAACTGTTTTAAGGCGATAAGTACATAATGATAAATTCATATATATATATATATATATATATAATATATATATATTAATGTTGGTTTTAAAGGAAATTGTCTTTATTGCTGGTATCCTTGCTGTATATAGTTACCTTAATCAGGTCTGGAATCTGGCAATACTGCAATCCTTTTGGATTAAGGCCATGTTGGTTTATGGAATGTGATAATATGACCAGCTGATCAGATCACATGACCAGATAGTGTGAGAAAATCTGTTTCACTTTCTCTCTCTGCTAAAACCCAAGAAGAAATGTTTCACTGATAGCTAAAGTCTCACTGATTCATTATCAATATTTCATCTGGGTGACTTAATAACTGTAAGAAAGCTGTTTGTTGTGCTCAATACTAACCTTTAAAATTTACAATTTTACCTCCTACATTATCACCATAAAAATAATAGAATAGTGCTATAGTGCAGTTACTTTGTCTGAGACTCTTAATAGTGCTTGTAGTGACATATGGTGTATTTTAATCATCTTGCATCACTATAATGGTGCAATAGGGAACACTGAAGTGCATAGTGGAAGAAGTACTCAAATGCTTCACTTACGACCTTTACTACTCTAATATCAATAGTCAAATGTATTTAAAGGAACAAAAGTAAAAACATGTTGCAGAAAATGGTCCTTGTGACTGATGTACTGTTATAAATATATTACATTATTGGATTGTTTATATTAATGCATATACATTAATATTAAAGTATATGCAGTATTTTACTGTTGTAACTGGTTAAGGCTTAGCTCATTTTAACTACTTTACAGTTAAGGTTAGTTTAGTAGTTTGGTAGTTTAGTCCAGTAGTTCCCATCTGAGGGGTGTGGTCCCCTTAAAAAGGGTCATAAGATAAATCTGAATGGTCATGAGATGATTAATGAGGTTGGGAGGAAGAAAAAACACAGTTCTGCTATACCAATTTGTATTCATTTTTTGACTCTAAACTTTGCTTTTATTGGATTTGATTATTTTAATAAAACCATCTAAGAAGTCTGGAAGAGAAATCACTCTTTGATGGAACTGTGAACAACTCACAGACACCTGATATGTGATAACGAGCCCCAACTGCTCTTTTGTGAGGGGTCACAAGCCCAAGAGGTTGAACCTTTTTTTTTTTGGTCTTTATTAAACAAGAACCATGCACAAAAAACATTCATCTCAAAATGAGAAGAGGTGATTTATGCCAGATTTAGCTAGTAGCTCATTTCCATCTGTGGTCCCAGGGCAGGTACACAGAACAGTCACCAGATACTAAAAACATTAATTTACATACAACTCCATTGCATAGTCTCTATCACGCTAACAATTATACAGACAAATCTAATAACACACATCAACATATAAATACCAGCACCTTCATCTAGTACAACTATAGAATTACAATTCATTACAATATAAAATCTGAATCATGGTGAAATTAATGTTGACATGACTGGTTGCTCAAAACCTTTTTTTTTTTTTTGCACCATGGAAAAAAGAATTAACATCTGTGCAAGTTTTAAGCTCAGCTGGAGGCATATTCTAATGTTTGATGGCCGTAAATGAAAAAGCAGATTGTGCAAAGGCAGTCCGCCGCAGTGGGATGTGTAAGTCTGAGTTTAGAGCAGATAAAGAGGTTCTGCTCATTTGCTCAGAGCGGAGCTAAAAAAAGTTCTTCAGTGGTGGAGGAGCAGCAGCAGTGTGTATTATCTTGAATACCAATCGAACTTCAGAAAACAGAATGAGATTTTCAAAACTTAAGAGGCTGTATTTGGACAATACGTTACAATGATGGTGATTTAATGATTTCCTATCAAAAACTCTTAAGGCTTGTTTAAAAAGAATCTCAATTGGTTTCAGTACAGTCTTACTGGCCTGGGACCAGCAGGATATATAATAATGAAGATGTGAAAAAATTATAGCATTGTTAATGAGTTCCTAATATGAGTTTTAATCTGTAATACTGCATTGTATTTTACAAGCTTATCATGTATTATGTTTTTATTGTAAAAGCTTAACCTGAAAGTGGAGTAAAAAGTACAATTGTTCACTGTAAAATGTAGTGGAGTAGAAGTATAAACTTGCACAAAGTTGAAATACTTAAGTACTTGAGTAAATGTAACTTTCCACCACTGTGTGTCTCTGGGACTCAGCAGTGTGTTCATGTAGTAATCTTATTATACTTGATGGGTTTTTATGGCATCATATATTTGCTATAATAGGTTATTTATATAGAGAGGTGTAAGTATCTGTTTGATTCACTGTTGACTTTACAGTAATCTTGAGGCACTTTCTGTTACATGTGGGTCTCCCACTGTATGACTGTAATATTTTAATCAAAATTTTATGGGTAATTTATTGCCCCTACTAGCATCACTTTTCCATTATTATCCTATTTTCTCAAATGCTTCTCCCTTTAAGGCCACAATCAGCTGCTGAAAGAGAGCATCGTTGGTATTGTTCATCTCTGGTCTCCTCCTTCCTTCCTCCTCCTGTCCCCTCCCTTCACTCACTCCTCCTTCCATCCGTCCACCCCCTCTCCTCTCCACACACGCATCCCGATTTGCGCATCGCCTCCTCCGGCATAATGACCAACGATTCCCCGGAGGAGGAGACCCGAGCTCCGGGCGGCAGCGGCGGCGGCGGCGGCGGAGGAGGAGTAGGAGGAGGAAGAGTAATCACCCGAAGAAACCGAGCGGACGACAATGTCACCATCCTGACATCCTCCATGGATTTACACAGAGCCAGCCGGAGCCGAGCCAGCAGCAGCAACGATGCCGCCCCGAGCTTCACATCCTCCGTGGATCTGAGCACCTCCTCCCTGGAGCTCAGCATCCAGACGCGGATCTTTAAGATTATCGTCATCGGGGACTCCAATGTGGGGAAGACCTGCCTCACCTTCCGCTTCACCGGCGGGAGCTTCCCCGATAAGACCGAGGCCACCATCGGCGTGGACTTCAGGGAGAAGGCGGTGGAGATTGAAGGGGAGACTATCAAGGTAAAAGCAACAGAGGGGCTGGATGTTGACTAGTGGTGTTTCCTCGCTCCCTCCCCCTCCTCCTCTTCCTCCTCCTCCTCCTCCTCCTCCTTCTTTTTGTTGATCAGCTGCAGCTCAAAGTCTGCCAGTGGATCACATAGGGCCTATTCTTTTATTTTACCCTCACAATCAGAAACAACTCAACATTTAACACAATATTTCAGGGGATATTTTATAATAGAAAGTGTAATTTTATGTAATGAGGGAGAAATTTGACACGTTTTGGCGATGTCATGTAGTCATAGTATGCTGTCAACAGTAACACAAAGGAAGAAAACAACAAAGGGTGTCTGTGAATGGCCAAATGGGCGTTTTTTTTTTTGTTAGTTATTATTTCAATGCAAAAATATGTTTACACGTTCAACAAAAAATGCATGTATTTCATGTTTGAATTATTTCTCAGCTGAAACCTCTCAACCTTTTACTTGGGAATCAATAAGAAACTTATGTTAGATACTGCTATAAATTGTTGCCCCTGAAAATAAAACATATAACAAGAATATATATAAAGAGATGACCAAATATAATCTATGATCCCCCTTTCAAGTGAAATCTAGACCATCACCTATTTATAGTTTCTCAACTGTGAGGACTTGCTGCTTTTCTTTGTCTAATATGACAGTAAACTGAATATTGTTTGTCTTTGGGCTGTTGATGCCACCTTGGACTCTGGTAGACTGTGACATTTTCTGGACTGAAATATTAATCAATTCATTATGAAAGATTAATCAACACTGAAAATAATCAGTAGTTGCAGCCCTTTGCCTCTGGCACCCCTAAATCATTCCTACATTTCTGAGAATCAAAGTGGAAAGGTACAGCTATAAAGGGCGGAGTTATAAAGTAACAACATTTCATTTTCTTAAAGTTGATGACAATGTACTTCTTCAAACCTGTCATAAACAATCAGCCATCCACTGCTGAGATGTATGTATGTGTGTATCATATATCCTATCAGTCACAACTAATCCTGAAAAACCAACAACAGTACAAATGTTGGCCATAATTCTGTAATGGCATCCTGGTGATAGCTGGATTAAAATTTAATGATTTCAAGATCCTTAGCGGGAATGCATATTGTCAGCTCAATGTGCAAAATCAATGTCAGAACAACAGAATAATAACAGGCTAGTTGAAGTATCATGACAAATAATGTGGGTCAGGATTTGTAGTGTTGCTTAAACAGTATGAAGAATAACATCCTTATTCATTCATTTGGATGAGAAAATAAGATTATTGAGATCTTTCTGTTGTATATTGTACACAGCTTCCCTCTCCTAAATTGGGCAGTGAGAGTGCATGCAACAATGTCACACATGCTCCCTTCCCTTGTTTCTGTCTCAGTAGACCAGATGCCCCCTTAATGCTGACTCACACAAACACACACACACACACAGTCACTACACCCACTAGGTCAGCTTGTCTGAATCATTCAAAATGCATGTCATACACATACAGTTAAATAAGCATTGTGAGAAAGTGTGTCACTGTAAATTTGACTGAAATAACATCTCGTTAACTCTATGACTTTCTCTTGTTTTCTTCACTGGTAGCCAGCCATTTTGTTGCTGCTTTCAAAGCCCATAGTTATGTAATGCTGGTGGAGCAAATCAGGATGGAGCAATAAATGAAGATATCTCAAAAATATTTTCAGCTATTAAACTCTTGTGATGTAGCTGATCCAAGTGCAGGCATCATGTTCCTCTTCTTGAAGGTAATGGTAAGGTAATATTGTAAGAATCAATCCAAAAAGGTTTACTCCATTGTCTTATTATTGGAAGTATGTTTTTTTGATATGCTAAAAGTGTGACCAAGGATGCCAACACTGGTTGGTCCGCCTGTCCATCTGGTCCAGGAAAAGCAAAAAATCATGATGACTACTGGTCGTATAGCAATTATATATGCATTTTTTTTGTTATTGTGATTATATGTGTTTATGGTCCCTGGAGGATGATTCCTTATGTTTTTGGTGACGTCCTAACTTTATTCTGTCGCCCTCATTAAAGACACAATTTCCACTTGTGCACAAGAATGATAAGGATCTAATGGACGTTTTGCCATGAAATTGTCACATTCCTGCTCCCAAGGGAATATAATCTTTTAATTTGAATGATCCCATGGGCTCACCTGTGGCACCATTCTCACGACAAAGTTCACACTTTTAGCTTGGGTGTCTAGAATCGTTTAAAGCTTTATCCAAATCTTTTGCCCCAAACTTTCAACAGTAAGTAAATCTTAGTCAATCTGGAGAAAATTAATCAGCAACTATTTTGATAGCCATTTCAGTCACTTTTAAGGCAAAAAGCAAAACATTGGTTTCAGCTCTTTAAATGTGAGGTTTTATTGCTATTTCTTTGTCATAGAGGATACAAATATTGTTGGTTTTTGGATTAAAAAACAAGCGGCAGATTAATTGATAATGAAAATAATGGTTAGCTGCAGCCTTAGTCTCAGGGGTGAACATTAGGCCTGTGGACTCATTGCTGAAGAGAACTCGAGGCTACACTCACTGGTATAGCAGGACTTTAAAGAGGGTTAAGAACGAACTGCAGCAGAAGTCAAAATGTCTCTTATAGTTTACTGTAACAAGATCAACATTCACTTAAAACTCATATGAACTGTTCATAGATTTAGCTGAGTCCCATGGCAGGTGAATAAATGTAGCACACAGACTGGAAGCAAACAATGCGAGAAGCTGAAGGGGGACTATAAATAGCAGAGCAGAGCACTAAGTATAGATGCACAGGTTTGGCTGTCAGAATAACGGGAGTGATTCTCAAGTTCATGTGATAAGTAGCCAAGATATCCTATAATATAAACAGTGATAGTGTTTGATGGCTGCTGACAAGCAGAATTCTCTCCACATGCATTCTTACAAAATGGGACATTGTTTAAAAGAGATATTTAAGACGTAAGAGAGGTAATGGCAAAAATCAAGTGAAAATGGTATGTATTTTATTTCATTTTTGTAAGATTTATTTTGTATCTTTTGTGCAATTTTTTCAACTTCCTGTTAAATTATGGGGCACACATTGCCCAACACAGATATGGCTTTGATGTTCTGAGCGGCATTAATGCATTAATTAAATCACTGGGTTTGTCCTTTCAAATGGTAATAGCAGATAATTCATTGGTCCTTTTATTCTACAGGCCATGTTGAGTGTTGAGAGATATCCCTGTTGACATACAAAGTGCTACTGATTACACAGCCTGAGGGGACAAACAGCAAGCTGACTACACAGTATATGTGACTGAGCATGAGCCATCAATCATTTTTACCCTGTTTTCATTTGGACATGACTTAACTGTATTTTTAAGTGAAATCAATATCAGTGCTTGTCTTGTGTAAAGGGCCACGTAAAGCTCACTTCCTCTGTAGTCCCTCTGGTTAAATCTGAACCATCACATGTTGCATTTAAGGAATTATACTGCAGTCAATCAGCTCCACATGCTCCACAGGTGTACTGGCTGATGAATAAAACTGAATCTGGCAGTTTACTCCAAACAATTGAATTAATCTGCCAGACAGCTGTAGAATACAGTGCTGGAAGCAAACACCAGTATATTAACCACATGAATTAGCTTGCAGATCGTGGCTTGACCTGACAGGACTCACAAGTCCCTCAAAATAATAAGTAAACTGAGAACAGGCAGTGAATAAATGCAATAAATTATTTGACATTGCTGACCAATTGCAGATGACACTTCCAGGCAGTGAAGGAGACTTGAAACATTTTATAAACTTGGCTAGCTAATCAGCACACATTGTGGTGATAGATTTTAAACCCACAATTGTGTCTGTGTCCCTACATTTGATTTTGCCCTCAAAATCAAATGTAGACACATGTATGTAAAGAGTAGACCTGCATGAAGGCCTTTGTTAATGATCATGCAGAGAAGCTCATTGTATTATAGAGCAGAGCTTTCCTGAGACCGTCTTGCCAGAAATATCTTAGCACTGTTTCCTGTTGACATGGAATAGTGCAATGCACTGTTTCTTGTAAGCCCTTATAGGCTTAGACATCTCAGTATAGCCAGATTCATATTTGTAGTTGTCATTTATTGAGATTAATCTTAAGCAATTGCTAACAATTAAAAAAATGTTATTGTTGCGTACTAAGCAAAGGTGTCTGGATTCTGTCACTCTGGATGTTGTTATTTCCCCCACTGCTCAGGGATTATGACCAGCGAGGATTTTATGAGAACCACATACACTGAATACACATACTGTATATTCACTCTCCCTCAGTCATATTAAACCACGGACTTGTCTTGTCTATGTTGACAGGTGCAGGTATGGGACACAGCAGGACAGGAGCGATTTCGTAAATCCATGGTGGAACACTACTACCGCAATGTCCACGCAGTGGTCTTTGTGTATGATGTCACAAAGATGGCTTCCTTCCGCAACCTACAGACATGGATAGAGGTTGGTAACTGGCTCAAAATGTTGTAAAACAACTAAATACCATTTATTAGTGTAGAAAGGGTTGACTGAGCACAGTTTGAACTGCTCAGCACAACTCAAGTTTTCCTCATAACTACTATTTAATTTTCTTTTCTTTTTGGCACCATCATCATCTCCAGTTTCCAGTTTTCTCTCCTTCCCCAAGACTATTTATTACACGTTGGTTGACACTATGATGTTTCCGTCACAAAACATGGTTTACTACCTTGAATGCTACAATTCTAACCACTGCTGCGAGTAAGCCAACAAAGCTCCATCTCATCCAGAGGTGCACTGTGGCTTGGTTTCTTGTATAAAATGAATTATGCATAATGGTTTGAGTAAATGTGAGTGTAGGAGGAGCTTTTCAAAGGGCCAGATCATTCCAATGTGTGCTAAAGTCTGCTACTACCTAAACAACTTCCACTGTTTCAATTACAACATTGGCATTGTGACTGCTACTCCTTGGAAATAGTGGTCACTATTTACCACTGCATCAGCAGTGGTAACTAGTGACGGTGGTAAATTTACTACTAGTTGTGCTAATAGTAATTGGCAGTCACAGTAATAGTAGTAGCTAGTAGTAGAAAGTGGTGTAGCAGTAGTGGAAATGGAAGCAACTATCTCAGCTACTACAGTAGAAATAGTGACAGCAATAGTAGCTGTAGGGAAATTAATACCAGCAGCAATATTAACATAGTTTAATGGCAGCCATTTTGACCTGTCAGAGGAAAAGCATGTGTAATTAATAACACTGATTAACAACTGTATTTCATTTATTTTTGTCAGTTCCAGGATTCAAATTATCTGCTCAGAGGTCTGTAGTGGTAATTGTAGGAGTAATAATAATAGTGAAAGTGTTGTGGTAACAACTAGCTGTAGTGCTACTGGATCAAGTAGTAGCAGTTATACACTTTTTTTTCAAAAATTCAAGTTTGACATTGAGAATTAACATGTAATTTGCTCAAATAAATTTGAAAGCAAACCTACTGTATGTAGCCTCCTAAACTGACATTAAATTGTAAAATTGACATGGTTATGTTCGTTTACAGTTCCTTGCTACTTAAGCAACAAGCTAACAGATGACTTCCAATGTTGTTGTAGTAATATGACTACAGGTTGGCAGTTGCATTTTTAAAGGTCAACAAACAGCCTTTATCCACTATTTTTCCATTTACTTTGTTGAGTCCAAAACACTTCCACACATTACTTCTCAGATATATCTGTTCAGCAGAGCTTGCTAGTGCTAAGACTGTGATTGTGCAGTTTTTGAACAGTACTAGAGTACAACGCCTTGTTAGCCTGTAGAGGTTTTACACTGCAGATACTTATAGATCATGTATTTAATTTATTCCTACATTTGAAAAGTAGTTCAAATTTCAAATAAAAGTGACAGCCCTAGAGCACATGCTAGGCCTAATTCTACTACAGTACTTGCATAAGTAGTGCTAGTCATAGTAGTAGTAAAATTGTGTTTACTGCATTGATGCCATGTCAGCAGAATGGAAAAAATGGGTTTTTAAGGATTATACGTGGAGTAACCAAGATGGTTACTCCCACTGATAAGCCTGTAGTCACACCATATTAATGTAAATGTAGCTTGAATTAGCTTTTTTAGATAATGTGAAATATTTGTAGCAGTTTGTTAACCCTGATACACACTGTGTAGGATATAAAGCTAATTTTAATTGGCTGAATTGATTCTGTTGGATTTTATTTACCGAACTTCCGAACCGTGTTTGCAGCCATTTTGGCACAGCTTTCGTCACATTGCAGTTCTTTTCACCAAGTGGGAAATATTGTAGCTGTCAGAAATAACTCACTTCTTAGTAATTGCAACTAGGAAGCTGACTGTAACATTTCTTCCACTCAGCTGCCTGTATTTACAGTCTGTACAATGTCACATGAACTTGGTCATAGTTTTTATAGCTACAGTATATTCTGTTCTTTTGCAGGAGTGTAATGGCCATCGGGTCTCAGCGTCAGTACCTCGAGTCCTGGTGGGAAACAAGTGTGACCTTGTAGACCAAATACAGGTCAGTATACCTAACCAACATCCACAAAAGAACATAATGAATAATTTACCGTTTAACTTAAATTAGAGCTTACAACCAAACACCGGCACTTTCCCAGGTGCCCTCCAACATGGCATTGAAGTTTGCTGACTCCCACAACATGCTGCTGTTTGAGACGTCTGCAAAGGACCCAAGGGAGAGTCAGAACGTGGACTCCATCTTCATGTCCCTGGCCTGCCGCCTGAAGGCCCAGAAATCCCTGCTCTACAGAGACGTGGAGAGAGAGGACGGGAGAGTGCGCCTCACACAAGAGACTGAAACAAAGAGTAGTTGTCCTTGTTGAGGAAAAGGAGGAGTGGGAGGCATAATGGAAGGGAAGAGAGAAAAGTAACTGTACATGTCCAGGAAGAGGAGGAGAGGGATGATGAGTTTAGGAGGAGGATAGCGGGGTTGAGATTGACACTAAGAGCAATGTATTTTAAGGAAGAGGAGGATAGAGCGTGAAGGTGGTAAAGCTCGTTCATTGGACTGAAACATCATCAACATTCTTGAGGATTAGGAGGGAGGAAAGAAGATGGGGAGGATAGAGAGAAGGAAAGAGAAAAAAGGGACGGAGGAGTGACATATTTATTAACAATACTGGAATGAGATGATGTTGCCTTTTAGACTGAAATAGTTCTTCATTTAATTCAAACGTAGACACAGACTGAGTAAATATACTTTCTGTGGGCTCACACTAGAAGCATAGTAGTCATCTGGGGATCCACAACAAACAGGCTTAAGTGATTTAAGGCTGGTATTTCTGGTCTTTATCACAGTCATTAACAGCAACATACTGAGGCAAAATATTGGAGCTTTTAAATTACAATCTCACTTTTTTCCTCCACAAGTCTTGCTGCTTTATTGTCATTGATTTTGACCGTAACACTAGCTTAGAAAGCAGTATTTCCCATGTTATTATTACTATTGCCTTAAAAAGCTGCCTCTATCATGGTTTTAATGACCCAGTAGCATCGGGGCTTAAAGTACTTAAACCACTTTAGATGATCTTGGTTTATACAACCTGTTATCTTTTTGGGTCAATCCTTCATGAGTACGACAGCTGACTTAAAATCACTGTGAGATCACTAATACATGGGAAACCTTTGGAAAGACATGAATTCACATCTTAGACACAGTCAATGTGGATAACATGGAGGGCAATTAAAAATTAAAACATCCTGATAGATGCTAATAGTAAACAAAAGACTCAAATTGCTGCCTGGATGTCAAACCCTTAACTCAGAGAAGTTTCAGCTTTCAGCTGAAAGGACCTACAAGTAGACCTTGACAACTAGGTTTACTGAAAACCAGAACATCTAGAGGTTGTCAGGCAGCATGTCACATATTGATTTAGAGGCTTTAAGATCCTTTTACCCTTATGCAGGAGAAATGCACTCTCCTGCAAAGACGGGCTGTCATGGCAAGGCTCCTCTATCTCATCTAATCCTGATGTAAACATATCCTCTCCATGCTTTTTCTATGGCAGAGTGGCTTATCCAGCTTTCCCTTTGTGTGCAAATGCAGAAGGACTTTGAGACAGCCAGTCACCCACAGCAATTCCATATTCTATAATGAACATTTTTCAAGGTAAAGGCCTTTTGTCTGTCTTAGACCATTTGCTCTCTACATCAATATCACTGCCCCCAGGTCCCCAGAGGGCAAGAGATGATAGAAAACTGTGACCCCTGTAGAGATAATGGAGATATCTTCATACTGCTACACAGCTTGAGCCAGGATGTAATGTATGAGTGGACTTTTATGTCCAGCGTCTGTTTAAAAAAGAATGAGTCCATGGATAATACAGTCTGCATGAAACACTGTAGAAAGCCATATCCATTATTTACTGTACACAGTAATACAGTATGTTTGACACTGAGATAGTTCCCAGAGTGGGCTGTGGTTAAAGAAACACACTTTACACAAGTCAGTGTTGGAGCTATGAGGCCTTTTTGTAACAAGGCTATTTGATATAGCAGCACACTCTTGATATCTTACCCTAATAAAGTCCAAATTAAATACTGTAGCCCACTTTCGAGCAGTGCTATTAATATATTTAAACGCCATATGTAAAGTAATTCAGATCAGTGAGCATTTAAGACCAGAGCTCCCTCCAAGCTGACAGTCTGATGACCTAATTAATTCATCACATTGAGCAAATAAATCTGTGCAAATCCAAGTGAAATATAGAGAGTCATTGTATGCACCGTATCAGGTTTTGTTCTTCGTTATTCAGAATTTCTCCTTCACTGCTCTTCGTCAATTTCAAACATGTTTGTATCAATAGCAGCAGGATCAAGCAGCCGTTACACGCAAATAAAATGAGATTACTGTAAAATCCCAGGAAGAGCTTTATTCATTCTCATTGTACAGGACTTGAAAGGGAGATTTAACCTCCATACATGAAACCTATAGCCATAGTTTCAAAAAGAGCTGGGCAAAAAACCAACAAGGATGATGTTCCATTTATTCATTTTCTAAACTGGTTATGCTGTTCAGGGTTAAGGGGGGACTGGAACGTATCCCAGCATACACTGGGCAAGAGGAAGGGCACACCCTATCATGAGGCTACAACTTTTCATCTGTTTAAGACAAATACTGTGGCTCTGTTAACAGTTAGGTTGGTATAATGGCTAATTTAAAGGTCCAGTGTGTAGAATTTAGTTGCATCTAGCGAATGGACTTGGCAGAAATGGAATATAATATTCATAAGTATGTTTTAATTAGTAAATAGTCCCATAACCTGCCATGGGACTCAGCTAAACCGTTAAATAAGAATCGTTGTGTTTTCATTAGCTTAGAATGAGCCCTTTATATCTACATAGAGAGCGGGTCCTCTTCTATGGAGGCCACCATGTTTCTACAGTAGCCCAGAATGGACAAACCAAATACTGGCTCTAGAGAGGGCCTTTAGCGGGAATTCAGTTGGTTGCAATCTGCAACCTCACCACTAGATGCCACTAAATCCTACACATTGGTCCTTTAACAGCTCCAATACAACAGAGACAACAGCACTAGCCTAATTTGGAAGAAAACAGTATTGTGGAAAAAGAAGAATGTGCCTGCAATTCCTTCATAAACTTACCAGATCTGAATAAAATGAAATTTGACTTGGTTTCAAATGATTAAAAAAAAACAAAAAAACTTTAACATGT
Source organism: Thunnus albacares (assembly GCF_914725855.1). NCBI lineage: Eukaryota > Metazoa > Chordata > Actinopteri > Scombriformes > Scombridae > Thunnus > Thunnus albacares. The sequence goes on from NC_058115.1 coordinate 7,842,039, forward strand.
AATAATTGTAACTTTGTTTTCACTTGTACCACTTGTATTACTTTTCTTTATTACAGTTTAGAAGTGTGATTTATAATAAAATGACCAGGTAAATTATCATATATAATTCATTGCAGCTCCAGAATTTACATATGACTTAAAGCTCTCCATTTTGTTTTTCAAACATTTGAAATCATCACAAATGTATATTTTATCCAGGTCCAAAAGTTAAGAATACCATTGTACAGTATGTATGCTTGCCTTCCCTTTCCCCTGTACATACAGTATGTTTTATTTGTTATAATGTTTTGCCTATTGATTTGGTCATTTTTAATAACTCATGTTTGCTCTTAAAGGGATACCTTGACATTTTGAAATTTACCTTTTTTTTCTCTGCAAAAAGTCGTATGGATTCTGTATGTGGAACTTACAGTATGTATATGCAACACAGCTTGCTTAATTTAAATCAAAGAGGTACAGTATTTGCAGTTCTGAGATAGCTTGTTAGCATTATTAGTTTCATATTTACATCTTTCAATTAAATTATGTTAATAGGAAAGGATTTCAAGACATTTCAAAGCGTTTTTTTTCCCTTAAAGCAGCTATAATTGATTTTTTTTCATATTAACAATGCATCAAATAATTGTGTAATGTCAGCGGCGTTGCTCATAATGATGAACTTACAGAGAATCATCACCAGACTCTGCAGCTCCCCTCAGCTTTACAGAAATAGCAAATTTCAGCTCATTGTTTAGCTATCCGGCTGCATTTATTGTTTTGGTTCAATCTCAGCGCTCTCATAGTGTTGTTTTGATTCGCAGCAGGCAATGGTTTTCAGAGAAAAAGCTCTAAAAACCCACTGTACACTAACTGCTCAGCACCAAACAGCAAACAGACACAGATAGCAACTAGCTGGTGAACATAGTGAAGCATTTAGCAGCAAAAGAGCCAGATATTTCCCTCAGGAGTTGGTAGAGAACAAAAATGGAGTGAATATGTGACTTAAATTCACCAGGTGGACAGAAACATGCGTCCAAATGAATGATAATGTTGTTCTGTAACTGCTGGATGTGGAAATAAGCAACTTTGCCTACAAGTTCAACATGTCAACTTTAAAGGTGATGATATGTCAGTGTTCACAACTTGTTTCCACTGCCCGCAGGTGGCTAGAAAATCAGTCAATACAGGTTTAAAAGTCATAAAAACATAATATTTGTTATCAGAGAAACTGAGATCAATGGTTTCACATTCAGACCTTCAGAGTTGTCACACCAACAAGATACATGGAGATAGTGAAGAACTGTACACCAAGGATACAGTATATTCTGCCATTTTAAAAGTGTAGATTATGTTTCAGAGTTAATCAGTTTAACATGGAATTAAAATATGTTTCCATTTACACTCCATTGAGTTTAATGTGACACCACAAAGGTAAGAAGTCTGGGTTGGGTTAGCCACTTAGGTTAAACACTTCAGCAGTACGGCTGATATTATTACCCTCATCCTCAGAATGAAGTACATTCTCCGGCGGTTAACGTTTATCCTGCTCCAACATAACAAAAAATGTCAGATTACAAGTCAAAATACCAAGTTACTCCTTTAACAAAAGCCTTAAGAGTGGTGTTACTTGATTTTATGATATTGTCATAATTTTATTATACTTGTTGAATCTGAAATGACAATGTCGTTTTTGCTGTGAGTTTACTATTGTTTTCGACTGTATCAGGCCGTCTTCTTCTATATGTTTCATATGTAACATTGTCGTTGTTACAATCTCACAAAGGGACTTCTGATAAAACTGCTGAAGAAGCTTCATTCGACTCAGAGCCTCTTTTTTTGTAATATAACTTTGCTACTAAAAGGTCTGTCAGGTGTATTAACCTATTTGGAGAAAAATACTGTACGCTCAACCAGTTCAGTCATTCTACACTAAATGTTTCTCTGAGAAAGCTTTTGAGATTACTCAGAGAACCCCCCCCCCCCCCCCCCCCCCCCCCCCCCCACCACCAAGCATTAACCTGATGTAGTTAACAGAAACATGTCTGTTTTGGCCATGTACTAAATTTTGACTTTTTACTGTTGCTGTTTCTCTCCCACACACACACACACACACACACACACACAGGATTTCATGTCTTTATCTGTTCTCTTACACTCTCTCTTTCTCTCTGCCTTGTATCTTCTTTCACCCTTCATGTGTCACCCTGTTTTTACTGCGCTCTCTTTCTACTTCTGTCTTAATCTCTTTATACTTTATCCCTTTAAGACTTTCTATGTCTGTCTCATATCTCACTGTCAGCGCTGCTTCAGTGGCTTTCAATTTTTTTCTCTTTCTCTGCCCTCCATATCTCACTCTGTCTGCATCAGTTTCTTTTCTTTCTCCTAACATGTGGCTTGTTGCTGCTGCTTGTCTTTGGCTAGGAAATTAAATTCTCAAGGAGATCATGTGTTCGTTAATGGATGTAGCAGATGAGTGGCACTGACTACTGAGGATTGTGAGAAAATCGGAGAAGTAAAACTAAAGATGGGAACATTAAAATATTTAAGTCAGTGTTAATGTAAACAGCTATTCATGGCTCGTCTTACCTGATTACTTTACAATTTTGGGGACAAGCTGCATCTACAGTATCAGTCAAAAGTTTGGAACACCTACTCATTCAAGGGTTTTTCTTTATTTCTACATTGTAGAACAAAACTGAATCAAAATTATGAAATAACACATATGTGGTAAGTGTTGAACAAATCAAAATATCTTTCATATTTTTGATTTCACCACCTTTTGCTTTCATATCAGTCATTATAAGCATTCCCAAGATGTGCCATGACATCTTATAGGATATGACTAAACATTCACAATTTGGGGGTTTGAGGTATGTCATAAATGTAGTTATGTTGAAATATTCCAGAAAGTCTGGACTTTTTTTGTGGGGAACATTTCTTGGAGTGGATGATGTGGTTTGGCAAGTCAGCTATCAAGACACACGGAGCTGATTGGAAACAGACCACCGGTGATTTTAATACCCGAAAAAGTTACAAGAAAAATGCTGGGAAAAAAGGGGGTGGTGAAATCTGAGTAGGGAAGTCAAATTATTCCAAGATGCATATATTAATACTATTATGTATGAGCCAGAGTCATGCATAAAAAAGAGCTCTGCAGTGACAGGAAAATCCAGGTAAGTGATATCATCTTAAGTAGAGAAAATGGTCGCTATCCTAGGTGCTGAACTGCCAGTGGAGGGCTTTGGTACCATTCTGCTTCCCACAGTGGGTGGTGGTGGTGGTGTAAAGGACATTTCACACCAAGAGAACATTTTTGTACAGTAGCATGTCCATATTTGTCAGGAAAAAGTGAAAATATCTTGCAAACATTGTAGTAAATACATACTGTGAAACTGGGGAGAGAAGAAAAAGGACAGACTAAGCACTGATATCTTGGATAAAGAAGATGTTTGAGCTCAGGCCCGTATTAACACAGTGTGGTGCCCTAGTGTGACCCCCCTTCCACTTTACACTTAAAAAAGTGAAATTTACTATGGGTATAAAGACCAAAGACCATCATTACACACATTTACCAAATAAGGCAACAATGACTGTTGCAAGCAACCTTTTCAACAGCTGAATGATCCTAGAGAGCCAGGCGAGGTAATGTGAAGGTATAAGGAATAGTATTGAGACAATGTGTCGCATTGCATGATCTATTAGAAATTATGGTTGTTTTGTTCTGTTGTTTTCAGAAACAGAAATTAAAGGAATGAAAACAGAATATTGATCTGATTTTCATTTCAAAACCTACAAACGAAGAGGCATTTTTAGTTTTCCTGGTCAGAAACAGCAGATACAACATTCATAAAAGACTTGATTTTCCTTCTCGCCTTTGTAAACCAGAAAATAAAACTAATGTTTGAAGAGTAGCACTCAGGAATACTTGTTCCTCAGGTGTCAGGCTCAGGTGTACTTATTCCACAAAGGAGAGTGGATTAATAAAATGGTATTTGAACATATTTTCTATCAGCAATAAAGTGAACAACTGTTATTACTAAAATAAACAGCGTCTCTTTTTCCTCGCCTCCGTGGTCCTGAAAGACACACAGCGGAGACTATTTAACTGTTTTCTTATTCTTATTATTCATTTTCTTATGTATGAAGTATCCAGTATGATGATGAATAACAACTATATCAAATGCTTTATGAATGTTGTATCTGCCGTTTCTGACAACGAAAACTATTTAGGTTTTTCATTTTTTCACGTTGGTGCCCCTCAGCACTCGCCCGATGCGATCTACGGATACTCAGGTGTTACACCGTATTTGGTGACCCATCCGATTCTGTGACCTGCTGTGTTGGAAGAAGTACTCAGTTCCTTTACCTATGTAAAAGTATTAATACCACTATGGAAAAATACATTATTACAAGTAAAAAATACCGCATTTGAAATCCTACTTTAAAAGTGCAAAAGTATTACCAGCTAAATTTACTTAAAGTACTAAAGTGAAAGTACTAATTTTGCAGAAAATCCGATCCTACTTTAAGTAGGATTTTAAATGTTGGATTTTACTTGTAATGAAGCATTTTTACATTGTGGTATTGATACTTTTACTTAAGTAAAGGGGTACTTCCTCCAACACTGCCGGTCACAGAATCTGATGGGTCACCAAATACGGTGTAACACCGACCCAGGCTGAACTAAAGCTATATAATATTACTTGTTTTAGATAAAGGTCAGTGCAGGATAAAGACAAAGGTCATTTTTATTGAGATAAATTGCACATAGCCATTCCTATGTTTTACCTGTGGAGAGCAGCAATAGGCTCGGATGAGAGTAAGCAGCCTCAGATGTGAGCAGAGGAAGAAAGCGGAGACGTCACATGGAGAGATGCTGCCAGCAGTAGCTGCTTCACCACTAATCACACAACATTAACAGAACCAGCTAACTGTTACTACCAGCTAACCTAGCCTGGATACATGCTTCGCCTTTGATTTATCGTACGTCTGCACAACGTTAGATTCAACGACAGTGCAAAAAGAAAAAAAAAAACAAAAAAACGGGAAACAACATTACGGTCACACACAGTTATCGTGGCCTCTTCTTGCACTCAGCTGGCAGGATAAATTGCCTTGGCTAGCGTCAGGCTAGCCCGCTAGCTAGCTAGCTACTCAGATCGCTAGCGGTAGTTAGCTAGCTAGCGAGCTGTAGTAACTTGCGTCATGGATGAACTAGTCGTGGAAGTGCGGGGGACAAGTGGGGCCTTCTATAAGGTAAGCTGATGACTTTTGTTGAGCCTTTTTCTTTTCATTCAACACACAGTGCACAGACGTGAGGCTAACTGACATGAAATTGCCGGACTAGCTATGATACCTGCTGGTGTCTGCGGGCCTCGGTGCTTCTGTCCAGCCTCCGTAAACCTGTAAACAAAGCTAACTGAGCGGCTGCCAGATGAACTACTGTGTTATTGGTGATAATGTCGTTGCTAAATAAAAGAAAAAATGGCAGTGTTGTCGAAAGGTTAGTAATGTTGACGTGATGTGATGGTGTTGGAGTGAATGAGTGATTATTAGCAGCGGTTGATTGCAAATTCACAACTGTGTTCAAACTAACTTAATTCAAGATAACAGCAGCAGGATGTGTGTTGTTTTGCCCCTCAGCCCTGGTGGACAGGTGTTTTTTGTTTTATCAAGGCGGTTGAGTTGTTTGGGTTTAGTCTAGTATATATTCATATGGAGACAAGAGTTGATAAGTAAGATAAAATGACATTTTGGGGAGGTTAACATTCCTATTTGTAATCACATTACACTACAAAGACTGAGCATAGATTGAGATAAACTCTGGGCTTTTGCAAGGCAGGAGGTGAGTGTGTTGTTCATGGTCACTTAGACATGCGTTGATATACAGGTATGATCTGTTTGTCAGTGGTGGAAGAAGCACCATAAGTAACAATGGGAAAAGTTAAATGCTACATTCAAAAGTTGCTTAATTAAAAGTAAACAAGTATTTGGAACAGACTGGTGAAGTGAACAGTGAAGTATCCAAAGTAAAAGTTTTGCTGTGCTGTGAAAACCTTGTATTTCTCATTATGGGAGACTGTCATACTTTCAGGACAGATGCAGAGGGGAAGGGGGAATTGTAACTGCTGTCAAGTGTTTTCATCTTTCTAGAAGTATAAGTTTTGCAGTGACTGATCTAATGTGATGAATATGAACGTAATGAATGTACATCACAGCCATCAGAAACTTTACTGCAGACTCGAGCTGCACTTCACTGTAGACTCCTCATTCTGCTGCCAATGCCAGCTGAATCATTTCAAGTACTTGACTAAAGCATATTTCATAATTGAAAATGAACACAAGTTCAGTCCCGTTTGGCGAAAAAGAGTTTTTTCTTTCGGTTTGTGCTTTGCTTCGAGACAAGTGAAAGGTGGCAACGTCAGCAGTGGATGTACTTTTGTTTGTTAGTTGGGTGTGGCACCGGCCAAACAAATCACAGTGTTTGTTGGTGTGCAGTTTGAATACTGTTTTATTATTTGCCAGTTGTTATCAGCAAACTTTAGCACAAAAAGCAGATTAGCCAACCAGGAGTAGGTTATTTTATTGATATCCACAAAAATGCAGATTTTTAATTATCATTTAGACTGATGAATGTTGCTGCTTGTTGCTGTAGAGCTTGCTTAATAATCAGACTGAATTGCCTTTTTGATTTCACTTGATACAATGTGAATTGCTGAAAAATCTGAGATGTGCGCAGTAATTCAGACGGTTTCTGTAGAGCAACTTGTTTTTTGTTTTTTTAAAAGAAGGAGTTGTTTTTTTTTTAAAACTCCTGGTTTTTATTTTTTTAAAAACTAAGTCAGTATCAGTTTGTACATTGGGGCGTTACTACAGCACATGTCATTAGCTAGATTACTATGTTGGACTATGGTTTATATCTTAATGCCAGGTTTACAAAATATTACATATGGAGATTTGATTAGTTTTTACAGTGTGTGACTACCTACTTGTGTAAGTCAGTTAACCTGTGGTTCTAAAATGTAATAAAATTCCCACTTTATCTATAGAGCTGTATGATACAGAGATGTGTGTATGTCATACAGCCACACTGATGCTGTACAGTAGCCTAAAGCAGACTTTGATGCCGGAGTCCAGGATGCTAATCCCAGACTTGGTAAATTAGGCTCTTGTATTGGGTTTAATAGAGCCAAATAGGTGGCAGGTTATTGCAGATCAAATGCAGAAACGACTCTAAACAAGAGTTTGAACAAACATTTTAATGTTTAAAAAAATATATAAAATGTATGTTCATGAAAGGAAAGTGTTTGAACCTGAGAGCAGTTCTTTACTCTGCTGCCTTTGGTTGATTGTAAGGTTTTTGGTCAACTATGACATTTGTTCTTAAGTTGCTTTTTATGATCCTTTACTGATGAATAAAATATAAACCAATTCTCTAACATATTCAACCAATACATCTAGCAAACCAGTTAAAGATTATTAGTAATTATTGTCTAATCGTTTCTTTAGTTAAGAACAGTCAGACAGGTGTTGAAGGAGGATGTTCACTTCATCATGGTGGTAGTTTCTAGAGAAGACTCATAACATCATAAATGAGACTCATTATAATCTGAGTAGAACAGTGTGAATTGATTTTTACTCAGATTTGATTTCTTTCATGCTTTTAAAAGAACATTGTCACGTTTCCATCTCCAAGAAGACACCACAGTGTACCGTATATGAGGTCCTCCTGAGATGAGAAAACTCACTATTTATACCTGGAAATAGAAAGTCAAGCTGATAATGTGTCAGAATCCTTCAAAAATGATATTAATAAAAAAAACTATAAATTGTTAAACTTCGTGTTAAACTTGGTAAACAAAAAGTGTTTGCACTACAACTCAACTGTTTTTGAATAGAAGCTTATAATCGCCTATGAGCCATTTCTCTTGTGTTTTTAGTGGTGATTACACTACACACAGTTACCAGCACACAACACTATAGCATCTTATTCTATTGTGTTGTGTATAAACCATCCTGCTCACCTGTTAGATAAAAAGAATTGATTTTAAACCTTGTCCCAATATAGGCCAGATGATGGTGACTAAACTGTGAGTTGTCTCGTGAACTTGCAGTTCAAACAGTCCTAATCACTACAGAGAAAGGTGAACACAGGTCAAGTAGGTCATAATGTTGGCACAGTTAAAAAGCTCTCATTGAATCATCAGGGAATTTGAGAAGCTCCCTTCAGGAAATTTTTGCTTCATTTCATCCATTACTGACTGTTAGCTTGCCAGGCTAATGCAAGCCATACGCAATGCACTCTGTTTCTCTCTTACTTCCTTCAAGGCATTGCATGTCCTACTTGCAACACATGACATACACAGACACAGACTTGTGTGTACAACAGCAGAAAGAGCCAAATCTGACCCAGTACCCCGAAAAAAAAAAAAAAAAAAAAAAAAAGGTCTGAACCCAGCGTATCCCGACAAAATAGTGTGTTTGGTTCAGGCAATTTCGCCGGGAACAGCTGTGGACTCGAGTCGAGCAGCAGGAGTCTCTAAGGCTGTGTTGACTATTCAGACACGTATGTCAAATACTGCTGACTATGGCTTGTGTTGTTTCACCTCTGTGCTTCCTGTAGGCCTTTGTGAAGGATGTTCATGAAGGATCAGTCACTGTGGCATTTGAAAACAAGTGAGTAATGCACAAACACACAACAAAAATATAACATGGTGTAAAATGTTGCCATTCGACAAAGATCATATTCACACTTATCTTTGTATATACATGTGTTCCTCTGTCCCAGTTGGCAGCCGGAGCGTCAGATCCCATTCCAGGATGTGCGATTTCCTCCTCCAACAGGGTTCTGCAAGGAGATTAATGAGAGCGATGACGTCGAGGTGGGACTGATTCAATAATGTCAGAATTGTCTTAGAAAATGTATGTTTCCACCAGACATCATCGATTTATGCTTCTTCTGCTGCTATGCTGCTTTCCTTGGAAAGATTTAAATGAGGGTGTGTGGACCACAAGGGATCCTAATGGCTGTTTATTCTCCATTTTTACTGATTTTCACCAAAGAATACTTGGAACTGGAAAAAAGGGGAGGATCAGCAGTGATTTTTCTGTGAATTTAATGTTCCCACACATCAGGTTGTTCTATTTCCTGCAGTTGATATTGTTCACTGTAGGTCCCAGTAAATACTAATCAGAGTTAAACTGTCAGTAGTCGGAAGTGAAGAGAAACTTGAAAGACGTGCAGAAGCATTCCTGATTATGCTGCTAATTAGCCAGATTCCCACAAAGACAACAACAACCGCTGAAACTGTTGGTGCTGCATTTAGTATTTTTATAATCAGATTATCATCCACAATTTCCAAATATAATTCCTTTTTTTTGTTTCATTTGCGTTTCTCCAATTTTTACAATCAGCATGTTTTTTATGATTCAAAATGAATATGGATACGTTGCTGTATTAGTGTTTTAATGAGGCTTTGGTTTCCTGACGGTGTGCCGACCTCATTAAATCTATCTGTTTACTCATCTGATCCCTTTATTATGATCTTTTCAGCTTCATGTTATGAGTGTAAAGATTTGTGAAATTGACTCTTTGTGTTTGTGTGTGTGTGTGTTTCCAGGTATATTCCAGGGCCAATGACAAGGAGCCATGTGGATGGTGGCTGGCCAAGGTTCGCATGGTCAAAGGAGAGGTGAGACTCAGTTCACTTCATTTCTAAGGTTTATTAACACAATGCATGAATGCACAATGTAGATCTGAGCATCAAGATATCAGTCAAATGAAAAGATTACATTGCATTGTTTCAATGTTAATATTTAGGTTGGTTTGTTTTCAGATTCATGTTGTTCAGATTCATGCATACCATACTGCAATATGGACTTACATTTCTTTCAAATTCAGCCTGAACATTTGCTCTGTTTGGATGCATTAGTGTCACACCTACTTTCTTTGAGTCCTGCAATGCTAAATTTAGCTGGCCTACCAAGAGTTTGAGAGTACCCATTAAAACTATAAAATACTGATGAAAATGACTCAGTGTGTGGCTCAGTGTGGACGGATTAAAACATGACACCACTGAGAGGAAAGCAGAATAAATTCAGAAAATTTCAATTTATTTAAAAATATGTATTTATATTTAATGTCTTGATACAGAGTTGATATTTACAATAAAATTTTATAATTCTTCTGTACTTTTTTTGCTTTGGACATCCTGCATATCTGCTTCACTCTGACACTATCTTTGTCTGTCTGTGTGTGTGTGTGTAGTTTTATGTAATAGAATATGCAGCATGTGACGCTACGCTAAATGAGATAGTGACGCTGGAGCGGTTACGGCCGGTCAACCCGAATAAACCAGCCACCAAAAACACCTTCATCAAGATCAGACTGGACGTACCTGAGGATCTACGGCAGATGTAAGTTTGACACAAATAAATAAGTCCTCTTTAGAAGACTAGTATAGCATCTCAGCTGAAAATAAATCTGCGATGAACTGCGGATGTGTGCATGAGACAACAAATTGATCAGTAATGACATCTGATCTTATCTCCGTGTATAACTCTGTGTTCGCAGGTGCTCCAAGGAATCAGCACACAAAGACTTCAAAAAGGCCGTGGGAGCGTTCAGCGTCATCTATGACTCAGAGAAAAAGCAGCTGGTCATCTTGGTTCGTCAAACATGTTTTTCTTTGCGTGTGTGTGTGTTTTTTTTTTTTAAAGGTGTCCTGTGGAGTTATAGCACTCTTCTTCTTACCTGACTCTGCTGGCACATTGCTACGTTTCGTTGTTGCATTACTACCTATAGATCAGTGAAATAGTGTGAAACTGTTGGCAGTAATGTATATTGCATCATGTGATCAATAACTCCACTGGGTACTTTTAACAACATGTGACAAAAGTCTTGTGTCAGTCCCTCTTACTACATTTTACTGATATAATCCCATTCTTTTTTGAGCTACTTACATATAACACAACTAGGGTGACTTAAAACAATAACACATCATTTTGTAGACATAACCCATCATTACCACATCCAACAGTGAAACGGGCTTTGATTGTTCTTACAGTCGGTGAATGAGGTGACAACAAAGCGGGCCAATATGATGAGCGACATGCACTTCAGGAGCCTCCGCACCAAACTCTCTCTCATGCTGAGGAATGAAGAGGCCAGCAGACAACTGGAGGTACACACACACACATACACACACACACACACACAAAAAATCAGCCTTGCAGAAACTACAACTTCAAATGTAGGAGAGCGTTCTTGTGTGTGATTCAGAGTAATTATAGATCTAATAAAGGTTACGTACTTCCTGCTTCCTGTTGATGTTTTTCTGTGTCTTGTCTCTGTCATTGTGTTGCTAAAGAGCTCTAGACAGCTTGCATCGCGGTTCCATGAACAGTTTGCTGTTCGGGATGATTTAATGGGTCTGGCTATCGGGACACACGGGGCCAACATTCAACAAGCGCGTAAAGTCCCTGGAGTCACTAACATAGACCTGGACGAGGAGACATGCACCTTCCACATATACGGAGAGGTAGGATGAATCAGCTGATTCACAGTCAAACAGACACATTAATAGATATGCACACAGGCTTGTATTGTCTCTGGACTTACCAGCAGAGGGTGTAGAGACATTTTTACCTTCCTCATACACTGAATGCTTTGGAAAAAGGTTTCAAAGCTCCTTTTCTTGCTATTTTTTTTATGTGAAAGCTAAACTTGAGCAAAGTGAGGAAGTAACTTATGATACATAACAAATGAACTGAATCAGCAGCTGATTTTCTTTATTAAATAATTGATTGTATCCCAAGAAGGAGAAGCAGAAGTTACAGTATGTCTGTTATGTGGTCATTGTTTGTCTCAGGACCAGGATGCTGTCCGTATAGCCAGGAGTTTCCTGGAGTTTTCTGAAGATGTCATTAAAGTTCCCCGGAACTTAGTAGGTAAGAAAATCACTCATTTTATATGGTGAAATTATTCACGTGGTAACTTGAGTTTATTGAATGATTAATCTGATTATTAAACTTGTAGAAGACTGTAATTGATGTTTATGTCCTTTTATAGGGAAGGTGATCGGAAAGAACGGCAAACTGATCCAGGAGGTGGTTGATAAGTCTGGCGTGGTGCGGGTTCGTATCGAGCCAGAGAATGACAAAAAGCCCTCGGCAGCAGCAGCGGCAGCAGCAGACGAGGTCAGTGGGGAAATAAAGTTCGGTTTAATATGAACACCTCTGCTTACTTACCATATTACACAGAGCTAAAAGCGATTTTTTTAACTGGATAAGTCAGACTGAATTCTCACACCCAAAGAATTATAACTGAGATTGAACCTGATTCCAATAATAAATACAGTTCAAATAAACAGAGAGTAGACGCAAGAGCTCTGAATTTAGTCGCTTTCTTTCTCTCTCTGAATCTCGCTCACAGGGAATGGTGCCATTTGTATTTGTGGGGACCAAGGAAAGCATCTCCAATGCTACAGTACTGCTGGACTACCACCTCAACTACCTGAAGGTATGTATAATACCAGCGTTAATAACATTATGTATCAGCTGTTTCAATTTTACACTGATCCCTGCTGCAAAGAAAAAAAGGTTTAATAAAGGTAATAAATTCAATAACATGGAGCTTAAATAGAGCAGCTGAGATGAGTAAAGCAGTAAAAAATCTAACCAACTATTTAATTTTTAATACCATTTGCCAGAAGTGATGTTTAACTTAATGCAGAAATACAAAATATCAAATCAAATATATTGAATTATTTGGGCAGTTGAGATGAATAATTTGATCACAGTATTCGTGTCTTTCAGTTCATTGTTTTGGTTTTTTACAGACCAGAACTTCAAGTTCAGTCTCCTGTGTCAGTGTTGTGTTTACAACCTGTTGTGTTTTGTGCCCAAGTGGCAAAAAAATCCATTCATAGAGCTTTAACATATTTTTATAATTATGATATTATTTCAAAAGCATTAGAAAACTAAAACATTTTAAACAGTTCTTAAGATCATAATATGAACAAATTCATGTTTGCATTTACATGTAAATCATTGTGTTTTTGTGATCTTCCTGGTTCCTTGTTTGTGGGTGTAAACATCATATCCTGGTGACAGAAACCCAGATAATCCCTACTCAACTCGACTTTATAGCAGTTGGTCAGTAAAGCAAAAAAAAAAAAAAAGATTCCAAAGTTAAAGTCTTGAGAGCAGTAATCCACAGTAATACTTCTTTTGCTTCACTGGTAATCAGATGGAGAAGCCATGTCCAGCATGGCAATAAATGCAGCAGTGCTGAGGCAGCCAGAAACCAAATTGTGTTCATCCTCCACTGCTGAGGAAACTTATTTGGTAGAGAAACAACAGAGTAGCTGGATGTTTAAGAGTCAAATACACACCCACACAGCTGCAGTCAGTAAACATGCCAGGTTCCCTAAATGTTCTGCATCAACATAGCCTGAATATAGTTAAAACCAGGATACTAGCCTGCATGTAAACATACTCAGTCTCGCTTTTTTTCTTCTTGTCCACAGGAGGTGGATCAGCTTCGTCTGGAGCGTCTTCAGATTGACGAGCAGCTGAGACAGATAGGAGGGGGAGGCGGCGGAGGAGGGACGGGCCCTCGGAACCCCAAAGACAAAACCTACGTGTTCGATAACGGCACGGGGCTGGGCATGGGGAGAGGAGGAGGAGGCGGGAAGCCCTACGCAGGAGGTGGAGGAAGAGGTGGCAGAGGGCGAAGAGGAGGCAGCGCAGCTTTTGCCTCAGGTACGATAAAATTACTACTTCTTAATAAACATCAAGTGAATTCCTTTAGAGAGCGTTTAGATCACTGTAATAATTAAATCTCCTTTATTAAAAACTGTGCTTGAACACACACATAAATTACATTATATGAAGGTTTAATATAAAATACTCTTAAGTGTATGCCAGCTACTGTGAGCTCTGTGTAAGTGCTCTCATTGGTTTGGATGGTTTGGCATAATTTGAGGTTATTTTCAGCCATATCTGATGAGAGAGCCTCCTCCCATCATAAAAATAAAAAAAAACAATTATTCAGAGGTTAATTCTACGTTGCTTTTCCTCAGTAGTTTAAACAAGGTTTGACTTGTGTACTCCATTCCTCAGGCACCAACTCCGAGGCGTCCAACGCTTCAGAGACAGAGTCAGACCACAAAGACGAGCTCAGCGATTGGTCGCTGGCCCCCACCGAGGAGCTGATGACAGGAGGCGGGACCCTGCCCAGACGGACAGATGGGAGGAAGAGAGCAGGCGGCGGAGGACTGCGAGGACGAGGGGGGAGAGGAAGAGGAGGGGGAGGATATAAAGGTGGATAGTAACTATCATTGTTCTTTTTTGCAGAGATCTCATGTCAGTCAGGATCAGTGGGTGTTGTTGGAGAGTCAATATTAGCAGGGAAAAAACATTTTCTCAATAAGTTACACAACTTTTTTTCCCATTATTTTTCTACCATTTAACTGGTGATGAAGTTAACTTTGAAGATAATGAATGGAGATTATTTTTATTCAAGTGGTAGGAGAAGAAAGAGAAAGAAATTAGTGTGTAGTGAATCGAAATAAATAACAGTTTGCGATGCTTTTCATCAAATTATAGCCTGAAGAATAGAAATGAATCATATAATGAGATCTCTGCAGACTCCCCTCCCCTAATAAATTCTCATTATGAGTGTTTGCTTTTCAAGGAGATCCACATTTATATTGAAAAAGAGCTTACCCTTGACATGAATCTAATTATGACGCACATAAATTTAACCCCATTTTTAACCTACTAGCTGCAAACAATCTGCTCACCTTAACGTTGCAGGGACTAGTGAAGGTTTTGGTAGTCAGTGTTTTTTGATTCCACTTTGTCCCAGAACAAGTTCAGTACATAGTTTTATTTTCCTGTGGTGCTTTTGGAACAGTTGTGATACTTATAAGTTGAGACGTGGGCTTTGTCTGTCCTGGTTTAGGTGATGACTTGCAGTGGAGCGAGCCAAGACCTCGTCATATCAGAGACCCCAAGACGAGAGGGCAGGAAGACACACTACAGGTAACACACACATTCGTTCTTTAAAAAAAAAAAAAAACATTTCTGTCGGGTTTTATTCCTAAAATTATCTTGAAAACTCACCAATTATCAGGAGCTTCCTACTCTACGATGAACCTGTTGGCAACCAAAAATGGGATAAAAAGCTTTTTGTCTGATCAGGTCCTGGTTTAAGTGTCTTAATCCTAACTGTGATGCATATTTGGTCCTACTTTCAGGACTAGGAGTAAAAGCATTTTATTAACTTATTAACCACAGAAATTAGTTCTATTTCAGTTGATATTAAGGAGAGCTCCAGAGGGGTCCTAACTTGTTAGGAGTCAACAAGGGAAAAGTGTTCAGGCAGACACGATCCGTGTGAGGAGAGACTATTAACTGTGTGCAGGATTCAGAGGAGATCACAGTGCCTCAGATGTTACACACGACTCAACAGTGCATAATGAGAGCTGAATAAAACTTTTATTTGAATACAGTCACGTTCCCCTGAAAGTCACCTGCTTAATGCTAATAAAGGATATCTGCAAAGCCATGACCCCTTTTTCCCAAGCCGAATGTTGGTTTTTAACTTAACTTAACTTTAGTGATTTTCCATTCATAGCTTAGCAATCGTAACTAAGCACGCTGGCAGAGGAAAAGCTTAACGTTCTGCTAACCTTTTCCTCTGCTCCGCTTGCATTTACCTCACTTTTCTGCCACTCACTCTCACTCAACCACACAATCGCTATGCACACACATTATACGCTGTCCTGTTCCTTAACGGAGCTACGCTACCAAGAGTTTCCCAGGCAACGACACAGGTTGACTCACGTTTTGGAACAGCGCTGCACAGAGGCTCCCAAATGCTATTGATTTCCGAATGAATGGATATTTGGTGTTGTTTCTGGCATTAAAAAAATATTTTTTTTGGCCTGGCGGGGGTTCTTGTTAGCCTGGCAGCCTACCAGGGAAACACTACAGTAGTAACAGGGTGTTACATCAAAGGCCAAGGACCCCATAATTAACTTGTCCTGGATGTTATTATATAAAGAGTTTAGGCTAATGTTAGAGCTCTGCCCAGCTTTTTGCTGGATTTGGGAATGTTTATACTCAAGCAACAACGTTACCTGAAATGACGGTGCCTTCACCAAACACATCTGTTAGTCCTCATCCTAAAAACGTTTTCTCTTGTTCCATTAAAAGTGAAACATGCTTTTAGTTGAACAGTATTATGCTGGGATAAATTAACAATCTTATTTTACATTTCTGGCTAGAAATGAGAAGTTGTCTTTGTCGACCTCTGAAATCACAAACCTGTTGTTTCAAAAATGACTAAAAACTGTAAACTGCGTTATGAGCCATGTGAAAGAGAGAAAGCTTTACAGGTGTAGCTTTGATCTTTTTTTTTTAAAACTTTTATTTAAAGCTGTGGGACTTGTTTCCTCTTTCCCACAGATCCGTGTGGACGGGAACAACGAGCGTAGCGTGCAGCACTCCTCGGGGCGAGGAGGAGGAGGAGGAGGGCCTTCTTCATCCCAGGGTGGCATCAGTGCTGGCGGTGAGGGCCCATCCCGCCATCATCACCGACCCATCAGAGAACGAGGGATGAAGAAGGACAAACAGGACGCTCCTCCGCTGGTGAACGGAGTGTCGTAGATACACCACTGGAGGACCTGCTCACTTAGACACACACACATTCAAAAATACACACACACACACACACACACATACATACACAGGCAACTCGTCATAAAACATCGTAGAGTCTCTCTCGCTTTTTCTTTCTCTGTCTTTGTCAGACACATACACAATACACATATTTCCATCAGCATGGAAGAGTTTGCCGTAGTGAAGCAGACCAGAGGTGATCTGGAATCTGCTGGTCTGCTCTGCTGAGGTCCGCTCTGGTTTCAGTGTACTGGTCTGGTCTGGCATCTCCTGGTCCTGTCTGGAGTAAAAGAAACCGCACTTTTTGGACAAATGGACAGGAAGAGGAGGGGTTTGACAAAAGCTGATCTCTTACAGAGGCATTAACCCCAAACATGCTCTCTCCCCATCAAATGCAAATATTAGCTTTTTTTTAAAAATCAACTCAATTGGAAGATTTTTTTTTTATTCCACTATCCTGTTTGGGCAAGCTGACATGAGAAAAAAGAAACAAGTCAAATAAATCAAGGAAATAATTTCTTGACAAGCAGAACAGAGGAAACAAGGAATTCCAGAAGGCAGGAAAACATGTTCCTTCCCTGTTCTCCTTGCTGCACACCGTAACCTTATTTTTACTGAAAATGGGGAAATGTGGAGAAGATCTGACAGCACACAGTTTAAGTAGCGTCAGTGTTTCCCATAAGTGGAGAATTTGTTTGTGGTGGTCTAAATCCAGCTCATGAGAGTGAGCTGCAAAACTGCATTGTTTTCACAAGTTAACAACAGGGTAGACAAGTCCTTTTGCATCTTTCATCTGCATTTCCAGAGACGTATGAACTTCAGAATAAATAAATTGCAGAATACAAAATCTTTTTTTAGAAGGGGCACCCAAGTAACTTCTACATATGAGAACCGTGTAGCTTTGGGAATTCAGACTGGAAGTTTGTAGAGGGCACTCATGATTTTTTTCTTTTGTTTAATTTGAGCCCTGATCACCATGTAGACACTTGAGCAAATCAAACCTGCTTTTGGTGTCAGCGAAGTGGAGAGGATTTCACAGTGTCCATGTTTCAGGATGAAATATGAACAAGTATGCATGGGTGTTTTGTTTTGTTTTTTTTTTTTTTCCTGTGGCAGTCCACATGAGCCTACACACACTTATCTAATTGAAGTCATCTGTGTTTTCTTTCCTGTTGCCTACGTAATGTTAAATTCCTTTAGTCTCTGACTGTCAGACCACACATGAATTCAACAATGTGTAGGAGAAACATAAATCCAAGGCACTCTGATGCAAATAAACTGTTAAAACGCTTGTACTAGCACAAGGTTGAACAAAGTATAAATTACAATAAGTCTTCATCAGGGTACAAAATGTCATGAACTGCTGTCCAGTGGCAAACACTGACACTTCAGGAAATCACACAAAACCTCTAAAGCCACAGTACCTGCAGTAAACCATAAAACCTATAAAAATGTGGCAGTGGTCAAAGGATTATAAATACAAGGTCCAGAAACACACGTAAAACCTGTGAAGTCACATAACCAAAGCCCATACTGTAATACAGTAATGAATCAAAGTTCTGCGTCACAGAATCCAACCTATCCAGACACATTCAGCAATGTAACAGTTTCATGGCAACATGTGTGCAGTGGTGCAGTCAGCAGCAGTGGATCTTTTTGGTTTTTTTTACAGTGAGGAACCATTATCTCAATACTCATTGATCTCATTGGTAAATACCAGTCAACAGGTGTAAAACATCTTGTACCAGACCAATGGGAGCTAGACTCCCTTTTGGATTAGTTCAATTTACCAAATCGGTCAGTTAAATTCATACAGTAACTTAAGCTTCCAGTCAAACCTGATGAAGGGCCAGTTTACGATGGCTGACCACAACTGATTACTGTTACTGCAGCACAATATCTCGAATCTAGAACCAGCCTGATGAGTCACATGAGTTTTTCTTTAATTTCTGAAAAAAAAGAGAATAGTGAATGAATAAACGTTCAAGAGAGTGATTAAAAAAACCCTTTTTGTCTGTATTTAGAAAACCTGATAAGTATATTTTGTTTTGTTATATTACAGTAGAAGTAACAAATTCATTGAGTTATACCTTGATAAAATAAAATATTGGTGTAAATTTTTATTGTTCTTGGATTTCCAGTGTATTCCTGGCCTGTCCCTCTTCAACATTTTTTGTAATCTTACTCTATTTAGTTAATTTTGTCAGTTTCATATTGTAAATGGTAGTAGGGTGGATGAAGGAGTCTGGCTTGTAACAAATCCAAACAGATTTTCTTTCAGTTACAACAATTTCAGTACTCTTAAGTTGATTGTCATACTTCTGCATCATTGAAGTTGGCTGCAATACTACCTCCCTGGCTTTCTATCATTTCATCACATGTTAATACCACAGTATCAGGTCCTGTTCTGTGACCATGAAGGGTGCAATAAATTTTTTGGTAGTGCGTTTATCACTTGACTAAGTCACAGTAAAGTGTAGTGAAACTGCTCTAAACCAGAATATAAAATCAAGTTTAATGGAGCAAGATTTTGATCTCCCCTGTGTTCACCACAGTCATGGAGCTGCAGCCTGTGAGTCCTCTGCCGCTCCTTAAAGAGGCTTTTTAACAGGTCACATTTATATCTGTGCCTTGGATTTAAGCTTCTCCATTGCTGTAAATGTGGCCCATTCTTAAGAGCACCTGACTGCTTTTAATACTGTTGGTTAAAACCTTTTGGCCCATGCACCGCTCTTTTCTGTTGCTTTACCTACTTGTTTGGGATATATGTTTGTGTTTTGTTACATAACAAAATGTACTTTCAAATACTTAAAAAGCTGGTTTCCTGAGCCAGCATGTCACATTTCTTTGCATTTCCGTGTCCTTTTCTAGATCCAACCTTATAGTTAAAAACACCAGATTCAGTCTCTCCTTTACTATAACTTGATGTCATTCCTCATAACTACATCATAGCTGGTGATTATGTGACCCTGTGTGCGTTTGGTTTCATTCTTTTGGATAGGCAAAATGATGACTAAACAGATTCTGTTGACAGAACGGGTCCAGTCTTCTGGCCTCACTCTAAACTTGTCTGCCTCTAAAGCTGTGTGACACACTGATAAGGACTTAAACAAAAAGAGGACTAGACAATCGTCATCAAGTAGCTGAAAGAGACTATTTTTTCTAACCAGGGTAGGTTGTCAGACATCAGGGGAACAAACAACATAAGTTGACTTCAAGCTCCCACCTTGAGCCACTTGTGTGTTCCACCCTGCTGTTCATTTGACACCTTAGTGAGTTACTGACTTCATACATATTCTGCATGGAAAGATCGTCAGTGTCATCATCATCAAAATAAATAACGTACATGATGATTCTTACAGACCATGTACATCCTCAGCTGTTCCAAATTGTCCTAAACTTAAACAGACCGCAGTAACTTAGATGGGCTAGTGTAGAGAGTATCTGTGGATTTATGATTGAAAAGGAGATTAATATTAGCATTTGTTTGAATAAAAAAAACTTCAAATGTAAGTAAGATAGTGTAAAATAAAAAAGCAAAGCAAAAACAATGTTTCTCAGGGTTTCTCTGAGCATTCGTAGTCGTAACAACCTTGTGTGAAAGTGTAGTAATACATCAAAATACTGTATATATAATATTTCTCAACAAACGCAATACCTATCAGTATATCAGGGGTAGACTAGCAGACAGCTTCAGTTATAGTGTTGCTATGTGCAAAAAAAAAAACTCAAAATAACAATAAGCATATTTCCCAAAATTTTTTGCATTCCTTTTGTGGCACTCTTAAAATAGTTTTGGGAAATATGCATATTTGTTTATAATTATTGTTATTTGTTAATTAGTAAGCTTCAGAGGGTTTTTTTGCCAAGAGCTTGATGAGTAGATCGATACCACTCTCATGTCTGTGCGGTAAATGTGAAGCCAGCAAACGGTTAGCTTAGCATAAAGACTAGAAGCAGGTAGGAAGCAGGGAGGAAACAGCTAGTTCAGAAGCTAGAAGCTCACTAATGAACATATTATATCTTGTTTGTTAATTCTGTCTGTGTTTATTATTTTGGGGGGAAGTCTGTGCAAAAACCATTTCTTACTTGGCGCAGGGACTTCCATTCTAGTTGTTTCCCGCCACTTCTAGTTTTTATGCTAATCTAAGCTAAGTGCCTGCTGACTCTAGCGTTGTACTTTACAGACAGACTTGATAGTGGTGTCAATCTTCTCGTTTAAAACTAAACAAGAAAGCGAATAAGCATATTTCCCAAAATATTAAATTATTCTTTAAAAAAAAATGTTTTCATTAAGAGCATCATCAGTGAGCATAGCATTAAATTATTTTACAGTAGGTATCATCTTTTAGCCTGTTAGACTCAAAACTGTTACAGTACACAGTTCAAATTTATCATTCATCATCTTAATGTCAACCCATAGTTAAGCTATTGGTCCCATTTCCAGCTGCCGGACTCAAAAACAGTCGAAAGACATGCGTAGAAAGCTGCGAATGCTCAGGGAAACCCCACCATAATTTTTGTGTGACATGTGCCTTTAATTGTGGCTAGTATCACAACCTAGACATGTAAATCAGGGATGATTAGATGTTGACAATGGACCAGGTGTGTAAAGAAGGCAACTTCCTGTTGTGACATCATTGACTCACCCTGGGTCATCACTGGCAACACTGAGCATTTCTGAGCTTCCTCTAAACTCAAAGGGCAGGTGTTTGTGTAAAGTTTTATGAAAGGGTGACTTTGGAATCGCAGGAAACTTCTTTAACCACCTGATCCATTTTTAATACTGAAGGTGTTGTATGCTTGTACAGTCGTACAGATGTAATCCTGTAGCATATGACCTGGTTCAGTTAACCTATGAAATGGATTCAGTTACTTTTGTAGACAAGTTCTTTGGCGCTTTCGGTTCTGTGCCAAAGTGGCAGCCATTTCTCAATACAAACCCTCTTTCTTTCATTTTATCAGAGATGAAAATGGTGACTCTGTAACCCATAGTTCAATCCTTATCTCTCTATGTAGGAAAGGAACTGAAAGGAAATGAAAAAGTTTCATAGGTTGAGCCAGGTCTTTTTTTCACCAGACATCAGTGTACCTTTCTAGTCTTGCAATGCATGTACATCTTTATTATGATATTTTGGAGACATTCAGTAGGTTTGGACACATGTTAAAAAAGTTTTTCAGTCAGTGTTACTTTGTCTCATTTTTCCTTGACCTGAGTCCAGCTGGATAGCCAGTGATGAGTAACATTTGATGTGACAACCATCAACTTAGAGTCAATGACACATGGGGAACTTTCACCTTTAGGAAATGTCACAAGAAATGGCTATGAGTAATGAATCATGAAACAGGCTTTTATTCCAGAGTTCATTTTTCTTTTTCAAAAGTATTATTGGTGTCAATTTCTCTATCACTAATCTGTTAGGACCTTTGCTTTCACTTTACGCTGTCGTTCACACTGCAGCCATGTTGCATTTTTCCTGGAAGCATTCTCTGCACTGCATCAAAAAATGGCTCAAGTGAAAGTGACCTCTATATTGTCAATAGAGCATCAACAGTATGGAGTTGCTTTGTATTGTAAAAAAAAAAAAAAAAAAAAAAAAAAAAGTTGGGAGAAAAAAGAAGGGAGGGTGACATACTGTATATAATGATGTCATTATTTGTCTGAGAAAAGATTTGTACTATTGTTTCAAATGTGCACTTATCCTGATATTTTCTTTTTTTGCTGTTTAATATCAGTTAAATGCTAGAGCTCTTGATAATAAACTTAATGATGTGTGAAAAAATAGTATCCTCCATAGCAGGGTTGAGTCACACCCAGCTGTCTTTAATAATGAAATGTCCATAGTGCTGCAGAAGTTGAAAACTAGTGTTACATCAGAGAAAGATGAGGAGTTTTTGACCTGAGAGGAGAAATCCACCCTAAAACAGAATTCATGGTGGAAGGCACACAAGAAATTATGACACTGATATAATGACTGATTATTACTTTTAGATGAATTATCCTTTAAAATGTAATATTGATTCATTGGCATTGCATATGAGACAGGTTTAGCTGGCATGGCAACAGTATTTTTAGGGAAGGTTTGGGTTTATTTAGTTTTCTCTAAAAATGAAATGTATCAGATGTGCATCAAAGCTTAAAGTAATACTCCATCCACACCTGTAGGCTTAGTGGCGGTTTAAAATTGGTCGTGTTTGCTGTCATAGTGGCTGTAACCAGCTTGGATTCAAGTTTGTGAAGTTGGTTGTAAGGGTTTTCCAGCAACGTCCATGCTAACTTTTCAACTCACTCTTGCAGCATAATCCACTTCTCTGCTGACCAAACAAAGGCTCAGTATGTTACAAACATTTGTATATGTTGTGCCAAACTTAAATACCCCCATTTACTAGCTACAAAGAGAACCTGTCATTTAGCCATATTTGGGTGAAAGTATGACTGTTAGCATACAGATGAACAGCGGAGAGGTGGATTATGTGGCAGTAGTGGTTAGAGCAATTTCTAAATATATTTGGGTATTTTCATTCCCTCTGTGAAAACATTAATATTTGAATCCATTCTAGCTGACTGAAAGCAGCAACTTTAAATAAAAAGCCTACTGTGGGTGAGTATTTGATGCTGAAAAGATTTTGGGTGAGTGAGCGGTTAATTTCATTCTTGACCTTGAAAACTGCAGTTTCACCAAAGAAAAAAAAACAAGAATTATCAAAAAATCCATTGACTCGCTTTTTCTGGAGTTTGTGGAGTTTGCTCAGGTGTCACACTGAAAATGACCACCTGTTGTCACATGACTGACGTATTTAGTTAACATAATGACTGAGCTACCTCCATAACAACTGAGCAGACTCCACTCAATGAGGAAGACGTGAAACCTCTGGAAGAAGCTATTAAGTGAGGGCTGAGTTTCGATTTTAAGCTAAATAAGGATTAGCTTAGCATAAAGACTGAAAGCTCTTGGCTTTGGGGAAACTGCTAGCCTGGTTGTGTCTGAAGTTAAAAATGCACCTACCGGCCCCTCTAAAGTTCACTAATTAATACATTTCATCTTGTTTAATTTGAACACAAATGGAAAGGTAAAAATGACAAATTCTGGTAATCCTAGCACATAACTCCCCATATACCCACAACTTTTTTACATTTGAGTACAGCTTCAATGAATAAGATACATGTCAATTTGTACACTAGGGATGTTGGAAGGTATATGTTTGAGCTTTGGACAGCGCCAGGCTAGCAGTTTCCTCCTGCCTCCAGTGTTTATGCTAGGCTGAGCTAATTGCCTCCAGCTCAATACTTAGTGCACCAACATGAGAGTGGTATCAGTCTTAAGAGCATAAGTTTATTTCCCAAAATGTTAAACTATTTCATTAACTTTGTAAAGAAAGCACATATTGGTTTACTTTGTAGCATGTACTGTAGTGTAGCTTTGGGAGAGGTTTTCGAGGTAACTGAAGTAACCAATGAGAATAATGTTTTATGGTGGATTTTCCTTTTAATGTTAAACTGATAAAAGCATCGTGTATATGAGTCATTCCCTAAATGGACTTTCATGTGTGGAAACCCAAATAATTTTGGAATTGTGACTTTTTTCCAGTCATACCACAGCAATGGATAATAATGCCAAGTGTTTAGTTTATATTCCCTTAACTTTGTAATATGCTTTTCTTTTTGACCGGTGTACAGTTCTCATAACATTAAGACAGCAAGATGCTGGTGAAGAGACTTATCTCCCAAAGGCAGGTTCCTGTTGATCTGATGGAAAGAATCACATGCAAGTTTGATGCATATTGAAGATGTTGCAGACCTTGGGGCTACTGAGCCTACAAAGGTCCAACCTTCACATCAGCTCTTTTGTGTCACCCCAGAGACAATTGGGGGGCAATGAAATTCTTTGCATCTGTGGCTGTGCTTCAAACTGCTTGTTGGTGTATTTTATTGTGCCTCCAAACACCAGGTTCACAGTATATGTACGTTAGACTTTTTAACTGCTGGAACGAAATTTGGAATTGAACCGACAAAAGTGGTTTAATGGCTTTTTCATGCTTTGGTTTGATTTTAGGGGTATTACTAACAAATAGTAGTGCTAAAACCAAGGCTTGCACTATAGTGGGAAATGTGAATGAAAAAAGATGAAAAATGAAATGAAAAATGTGGGAGAACTGTTGTATGTTGACCAGTTGTGGTCACTGAAGAATTGGTGCTAAGGAAAAATTTCTACAATGGAGATTTTACTGATAAGTGTCCTATAACCGACTGATGACATCATTTTCCAATCCTGCTGTTTTCTAGTCGCCTGCAATGGAAACAAATAGCTTAACATGAGTACAGTTGAGATCATGGTGAACTGCAGAAAAAATAATGTGGAAAAAAAGAGTGAACCATTTGGGATCCCAAACCAATAATTATGACACTGAACAGCATGCGTACTTTTTCTTCCCAGGATCAAGCTGTGTACATTCATTTTGATTCATCCTGGGACTCATAATTGTGTAAGATGTCATAGGGGATACCTACTAGAAACAACTGAGAGAGGATCCCAAATGGCAGCAATGAGGAACACTAGTGAGAACATCCAGGTTTCGCAGATATACTGATGTTCATCCTTAAGGTTCAACTCACTTGTACTCTTTGTTTGCTGTTTTGGCATGACACTGTCCTCAATGCAATCTTCTGTCCCCAGTACATGAGAACAGTACTAGAACATGCGAGGAGAATGGCGCTACCAAAACTGTATGAACCTTAAAGATGGATTTTGAACGTTTTATAAAAAACTGAGAATCACTGTTAACTCTCATAAAACTTTTCATATTAAAAATTTATGGCTGGTATAGTCTGTTAACTTATTTCTTGAACACATGCTGTGTTTTTTCTCATTTAGTTCCAAAATGGGTCTTCTTCCAGCTAAATTTGCCAGCCAGAAGGACTGGATTAGAAGTCTGTTGTGGCCATCTGCAGTCCAGACCAACAGATGATGGACATTTTGTAAAGTGACAATCGACTGTTGAAATAACTGTATGTGAGAAAAAGATCCATTTCAATTTGGAATCTCTGCTTTAAAAGTTTTGGCAGCTGTTTCCATCATGAAATGAAATGTTAACATGAAATATTATCACCACAGTTGATAACAATACAGATAGTCACCTTTTAAGAAGTGAGTTATAATGTATGTATGTTGATAGTGTTTTCCTGCAAACTGTCACAAAAGTAGTGAAGTCTATTTGGAAGTGGTAGCTGAACAGTCATGTTTGTCTTTGAGAGAGTGCTGTTCTAATGCTCTGGGTGTACAGAGTAGGTATTTTTTTACCGATGATCCATTGGGTTGCAAGCTGAATGTTAACTTCCTGTCTTCATCAGTCCAATTGTTTGTTCAAATTTAAAAGAGGCTTTGGACTAATTAAACAGATCCTTACTCTTAGAGCTACAACACTGTTGTGTTGCCTCAGATATGGTCATGTGACTAAAGAATAAACCTGACCTCATCCACAAACCTTGATTTTGACTTGACACCACAAAGTGATGAGATAATACAGAGAGCACAAGAATCTGAATTTGGGAGTCACAATTCAGTTCAGACACTCTCAGTCTTTCTGACTATAATACGACTCAGTCAAATATGACCATTTGGCATCCCTCACTAAGCATGTGCTCTAGCTGGGGTTGCAACATGGTTCAGGTCGCAAAAAGTCTTGTTCATCACTCACCAATCTGCAGCAGATGTGTCCTCATCATTGCTTTGCAGAATGTAAATAGCAACAAACACTAAGTAGACACATTGTGGGCTGTTCAACAGTAGAGTCCCAGAAAGTGAAGACACACAGAGAATCTGTTGATACTTAAACCAGGGTAGTCAAAAAAAGCTGTAAACCTTGTGTGCACTTTTGGGCATTTTTTCTTTTTGTACATACTAATAATAGCATTTAAGATGTTTGGGTTTACATGTCTGGTTATAGTGCAATATATTTTGTATGCAAGCAGTTTCAATAAATAAAGGTTGATCTTCCTCTGTTAGCTCCGGCTGGTCTTTGAATTTTATGAGTTTCAGGATCTTGCTTTGTGAAATTGCAAATGTACTGTAAAGTAATTAAAGGATTGCTTTTAAATTTGGTATTTTAAAGCAACATCAATTCCAAGGTTGAGAAAGATATCAAAAGAAGTTAACATTTAAATAGCCCGTTGTGCTAATATATTAAGTATTAGTTTGATCACGTGGCCATGCAATTACTTATAAAGTAAAAACAGAAGTCTTTTATTATATACTTCAAATTCTTGTAATAGTATATTATTACAAGAATTTGAAGCAGCATTTTTTTTAAATGTAACTTGCAGGCAGCTGAACAAGCTGAAAATACAACACTGACAACTATTCACCTTATTAAGTTGTTTAGGCTAACAAACAGTTGCATATTTACTCAACCAGCAGACAAGGGACAACATTAGCATTCATTCTGAGTCGTGTTTCTGGCCACCTGACAAATGTCAAGTATTCACTCTCCTTTTAGCTCTATTTTGGTCTCCACAGACTCCTGAAAAAGATGTCTGGCTCATTAGCTGCTAAATGATCCTCTCACTTGCTCATCATTATGTCTGTCTGCTGTTTGGTGCCGAGCAGTTATTGAACAGTTCTTCAAACAAATTGTCTTTCTTTTTTTTGGCTGAAAATTAGCTAATAGGAAGTTAGTGAGAGTGAACCAAAACATCAAAGTTGAGGGCCATATGACCAAAACATTGAGCTGAAAGACACTAAAATGCTCTTTAGAGCTGAGGAGAACTGTTATCATTTTCTGTGAGTTTATCAATACAAGCGACACCTTTCACGTTACATGTTAATTGATCCATTGTTAATATAAAAATATGTATTAGTGCAGCTTCAATATGTGCTTCGTGTGCTGGTTTTATCATTGTCATTTTTTCACTTCACTGACTAATTGTCAATCAGATTAAAAGAGTCCTAATTTCTCTTCAACACTGCAACGAAGACAAAAAGTGATGTCATTGTTTGCCATAGGCCAACTAAAGATTTTCTTGTGCTACTGGGGGCGGCTAGTTGGACCTCAGGGGTCCTTGTCTTCCATGGTAATTGCAAGGATACACCCCTGTACCATACATCACAACTGTTTGATAAAACATTGTAGCCTTGAACAGGATCAGTATGTTTGGTCCATTAGTGAAATGACCACATGAGAACACTCGCGATGAAAGAAGATTATTATACAAGGCTCCCTTGTGGGGCTATTGAGCACAGTGACAGTCAAGTACCAAGGCCAAACCATCCTGCCTCCCAGTAGCACTGCCTCTAAATGTGGAAAACTCTTTAAAATCATTTCAACACAACTCTAGTGGAAAGTATAGTAAATGTCCTAAATGACTGGATATTGAAAAATCAAGTAAAAAAGTAACTTGAGAAATATCAAGGACTACCTCAGTCCTTTTATGAATAAATGTTTTCAAATTACAGTCCATTGAAAAGAAAAAAGGAAAAACTCAGCTGCTGCTTTATACTTCTGATATATTGGTACTGATGATGATTATACATGTATAAAGAGGTACAGACAGTTCTCTGCTGTTTATTAAGGTGTTATAAATATATAGTTCATTATAAATTATATATATATATATATATATTATAAATATCTAACAAGTTAACACACCATGCGCAGTTAATCAACATGCAACAAATCTACAGTCACACTAGTGAACACCCTGTAGCAGATGGAGATTTAACATTATAAGTTCATAGAACCGAATTAAATACTTTTACTTTTTTATTTTTTGTCTTTGAGAAGTGACGAGGTGATCACTATTTTTCACACAGGTAAGATTCCATAGTTATGCCTTTTGGGCCAATAAGAAATATTTATTAATGTTTAATTTTTTTAGACACAGTAATACTATATAGTTGTATTTTTTTATAATAGTGTGCACTTTACTTTGAAGAATAAAATAGGGAAGCTATTTTACTTCCATCCAGACTTCAACATGTAATAACCATTCTCTACTCTCTCTTATCCCCTGATAGATTGCTAACATGGTGGAAGCTTGAAGTGTAGCTGATAACAAGCTGCTGAACCTAGTTACACACACCAGGATTCAATCCCTCCGCTAGCTGGCTGGATGAATCTGGTGATATTCTCTATTTTTTCTTACTTGTCAGTAAATCAAAATCTATTTCAGAAATGGACTAACACACTGCTGTTTTTTTTTTCATGGAATTTGTTGACGAAATGAAGGAGAAAAAAATAGAATAACAACATCCTTATCCTATGAACATGTATTTCTTTGAGTAAACTTAGTGTGGTGATACTTAAAAAGACACACAGACTCATTTTTACAGTCAAATCAAATAGAAAACTGTGATCTTATAGAAGGCATGCTGTGGGATGTAGAATACAAATTAAGTACTGTGTGCACCACAAACAATATTTACCTTAATAAGAAGACATGTAAACTAATGTGTATATTTAGAGTCAGGACAGATTTGAATGAGGTATACTCCTTTTGATATACTGTATAGCTTATTTTTCTTGTAATAGCATTTGATTTAAAGAATAAAGTCTTTGTGCTCAAGAATCTGTGGTGGAAAGTATGCAACTAATCAGCTTATCACTTATTTCTGCAAACAAGCGTTTTGCTGTGGAATGAACTGTGGAGTTCATCAGAGTCACACTGGTGGTTTTCAGCAAGTTTCTTACAGCACAAAAGATAAACTGCAGGTAAGAATAAAGGCAGAGGAAGATTTTTGTAATTGTGTGATGAAAAATATGATTCAGTGCAACATTTAACTCAATGTTCATCCATTTTCTTCATAGTGTAATACTTATGATCAACCACATGGTGGAGGTGTGGTGCTGTGTTGATTCACTACTGCTAATACATGCACCAGAGAGAGAGAGAACGAGAGAGAGAGAGAGAGAGAGAGAGAGAGAGAGAGAGAGAGAGAGAGAGAGAGAGAGAGAGATGAACATATTGAAAATTCATGACATGCACTTCTCAACTTCTGCAGGATACACAGCAAGTATAATGAGCTCAAAGCTGAGAACTTGGTCCTTCTTGACTATTTTATCAGTTTGTATTTTTCTTTTCAGCTCAGTGTGTCTGTGAGTGAGACTCTAACTCTCCATATCACCATTTAAATATAAATTACTGGCACAGCTGTGGCCTTAACAACACTGCCAAAAAAAAAGGAAACCTCTAAACAAACAGCCACTCTGGTCGTAGTAAAGACTGTGTAATGACTTCAAATTGAATTGCGGAGTGTAATCATGAATTTATGTGTGTAGCTCTATGTATATTTGCCCTTCTCGCTATAATCACATTTTTTCTGAATGTCTGTCTATCTCTTTTTGTCATTTAATTCTCCACTAACTCATCCTGCAATTTCTTTTTCATTTCTGCTATATCTTTGTATCCGTTCCTCTCTCTCTCTTCAGTCACTCTCTGTCTCTCAGTGTCTGACCTAGTTTTGGACAGCCTTTCTTCCACACACACACACACACACACACACACACACACACACGCACCCCGAATGCACCCAATGTTCCCGCAGGTGCTTAAAATCCTTGAATATTTGTTGAATTTTGATGTGGTGTTTTTAACGTCCGGAGATGTCTGGAATTTTGATTTGTGGGGTTGAAATGGCTGGAATTGATCAAGGTCGTGAAACAGCACTTTCAGACAGCAGCCAGCAGTATTTTATTCCCATCATGCTCTATGGTTAACTCACACACTTCCACTGAAGAGCCGAGGACAAGTATCGTGAGTTTTTTCTCTTCTCTCTGTGGCTGCTGTTTGTACTTGCAGAGCGTGATGCAGAGTAGTGCTGGCATGTTGCCCCAGACCAGACCAAAATACTCACGCACACAAACTCTGTGACACGCTATCCAAAACAACACACACACACACACACACACACACACACAGTTCACAGTATATCTTCAAATGTTATTTCCGATACATTTCGACTCCTCGTGTTCCCTCTGCTGCGATCACGGGTGAAAAAACATGCAAGCTTTTGCGTAGGAGGGCTTTTTTTTTTTGTTTTTTTTGTTTTTTTAAAAGGAGAGGACAGTGATGTCACAAAGGAACCATTGCTACAACACATGCTGAGTGAGAAGTTTCAACCATCTGCTCGATCATTATTCATAGCAAGGCGTAAACAGTAAAAACGTGCTGCTGGGCATGTGTTGCGTGATGGAGAGCGAGGATGGTGGGCTGCTAAACTGTTATTAACACGCTTGTAGCACGACTGATCGGAAACAAAGGTGAAGTGGTCGGATGAAGACATAAAAGCAGGTGACAGCTTGTGAGGTTCAAAGACAGTGCAGTACTTTTGAGTACATTTGTCACTACTAGCTTGCTGCTTTGCCACCTCTCTGCACCCAAGTTACTTCACTGAAGCTGAACAAGACGACTCACCATCCTAATTGCAGCAGCGACCGTCTGGAATCCTGTAACCAATCAGTGTAGACACCAGGCTCATGAACACGCTTCACCTGACTATTTGCTATTTTCAGGTGATAATTTGGATTTTGGGATAAAGTTTGGGTGATACAGAAGGGTAGCTGTGTGTGCATCCAATCCTGTATTTAGGACAGGTGCGTGATAGATCGCATTAGAGCTTTAAATTGCATCGCACGGTTGTTCTCAGCAGATGGAGTTTGTCTGGTTGTCGAAGAAGAAAAAAAGCTACTTTTATTTTTATATTTAAAATATTTTGAAAGTGAAATACAGCATAATGTGGCTACTATGCACAAGACTCAATAGACCCCACAGACTAGAAAATAATGGCAAAGGAAAGAAATGAGTAACCCTGAAATTACAGTTACAGAATGACCAGCCACATCAAAATCACATGAAAATGCTGATCCGGTTCAGTTCAGTACGGTTTATGAGCTATAATCCAGTGTGTGGATACTCTGCTTTCTTCCGTTTCTGTCCACAAGTGCGTCTGAGCAGGACGTCAGATCTTGAGAATTGGTACTTTCTCTGCACTGTAGCCCTACTTTGTGGTGTATTTTTGCAAAAAAAAACTTTCCAATACTGCTAAATTTCATGATTAAAGCCCTACACTTTACATTCAGATTGACGTCAAAAAACAACAGAGGTCATACTACACCCCCTACACCAGGAGAACAAGGAGGCCATGTCCTCTGTATTACTGGAAATTTGACACATTTACACATTTATACATGATGGATTTTTAGACTAAATATCTTTAAGTTTGAAAAAGATCATTACATTAATTTAAATTATGATAAAGAGCTTTAGTATTTTAGTATTATACGCTGATATCTGTGGGGGAAAAAATCAGGTAGCGAGATAAAATTGACAGAAAAAAATCTATGTGAATAGATAAGTGAATTATTAAAATGTGTTTTCCAAAAAAGAAAGAAAAGAAAGTCGAACATGTTTCAGACTGTTTATGGTGGCTAGAGTCAAAGCTGTCTTTGTGGGGTTGTATTTTGGAATCTGGGCCTCGGTAGTCTATTTAAAATGTTGGCTACAGCCCTGCCACGCACCATGCATTAATACACACCCTGTAGCTGAACAAAGACTCCTCATGGCTCGCTGAGTGAGCTGGTGCACTCATTATACTTTACTGTCACACCTTTGAATCTAATGCCATTTCCCATTTCACAGAGTATGATGAGATAACAAAAATCAACCGTGAGATTCTTAAGTTTTAACTGGACTCATGAGAACACACAGATCAGAGCTGAAATGACTTGTCTTGTGGTTTCCTGCAAGATGAAGATTAAACCAATAACATGTCATCTGTAACATGAAGCACAAATACAAGTGCAGATTTTTTTTTTTTTTTTTTTTTTTTTTTTTTTTTTAAAGCATTCAAATCATTTTCCAGCTGTTGCAGTGTTTCACATTTCTTGGGATGCAAGGTTTATTTTTGTGAGATCCGTGCAACAAAAATAGCTCTACTTGTTATGAAGGGAAATTTTTGCAGTGAATATCTCACTGTTACTTGTCTTGTACAGCCTTCTTCAGTGTGTGTGTGTGTGTGTGTGTGTGTGTGTGTGTGTGCTCTCTCCCTCCCTCCACCTCTGCCTGGCTGTCAGCTTGCCTTGACCACGTAGCAGCTTCCTGGCAGGCAGCCGCTTGTGTCTACTCTCTCTCTCTCTCTCTCTCTCTCCCCTCTGACACACACACTCACACACACACACACACACACTCAGTATCAGTAGCCTATGTAGAACCACGTAGCACCAGCTTTGGATTTTAACCACCAACAGCACCAGCCGAAGCGGCCATGGATCTCTTTGAATTCGACTTTTTCAGAGACTGGGAGCTTGAACAACCATGGTAAGTCCTGCGCACACAGGTTTGTTATTTTCTGTATGTTTTTTTTTTTTTTTTTTTTTTTATTTTTTGTAACTAAATATATGTGCAGGATTTAGGGGGATGAGCGGACATGACATCCCCGCTTTTTGAGGCAAAATCAAGGCTTGCGTTGCGTTTTTGGGGGGGATGGAGAGGAAGCCAAAGTGAGTCCCG
This sequence comes from Thunnus albacares, assembly GCF_914725855.1. NCBI lineage: Eukaryota > Metazoa > Chordata > Actinopteri > Scombriformes > Scombridae > Thunnus > Thunnus albacares. The sequence goes on from NC_058115.1 coordinate 7,875,208, forward strand.
GAGAAATCGTGCAAACCGTGTTTCTTTGTCACCGTAAGCTGCCGTTGTTGCTTGAGACGAACCGGGAGGCTCAGCATGCATACGTAGCCTGCACACACACACACATACACACGCACGCACACACACACACACACACACACACACACAGCACAACGCCGGCTTTTACTGTCTCATTGTGATATATTAAGGAATGTTTGACTTGAATGTGAGACCGCACCGGGTGATGTGACAGAGCGGTGACATGAGAGAAAGGTGGATGTGACACAGGTAACACATAAGTTTGATACTACATTATTTATTTCAGTTCAGTCCTGAAAATCTCATCTTTTTTTTGGCTAAAAAAAAAAAAAAAAGGTTGGTAGACAGAGTTTAGGTGAGTTCACCCTCCACCTTTGTCTGCCTGCTGTCAGTACAGGTGACATCCACAGTCACACACACACACACACACACACACACACACACAGTCATGGGCACATAATGAAGGAGTGAAGTTGGGTTGTGGTGATTTTAGGAAGTGCTGCAAGACAGATCAAGTCCTTCATGCACTGATCACTGTGAGTCAAGCAGTCACAGTTCATAGCTGCTAAAACTAGATTTTCTTCCTCTTGTGCACACAATGATCATTTCATGGAAAGAATCAACAGCACCGAGCTTGTGGTTTGTACTTTAGTCTTTCATGCTGCTGTCTTGTTAATTAATCAAATAGCTGGATGACCGAAAATTAATCTGCAGCTATTTTCATAACCAATTGTAATTTGTGTTTTCTGCAAAAAAAGAGCAGAAAACACAAAATATTCTCTGGTTCCAGCTTCTCTTGTGTGATTTGCACCTTTTTCTCTGTTTCATGTGATTGTATAAGAATATCTTCAGGTTTCAGACTGTCAGTCAGACTAAATAAGACATTTGAAGATGTCGCCTTGGGCTCTAGGAACATGTGATCAGCATTTTTCACTTTTTTTCTTATATTTTATAGACTAAATTAATTGATGATTAATCAATATAGAAAATATTTGTTGCAGCCTTAATCCATACTGTGCAATATTGCATTGCCTTTACTTACATTCCTCAGCAAGGATTTTTTTAGATGCAACAGAGGACATACTGTAAGAACAAAGACCCGCAGTGTCATCACCAGAGAGGCCAAAAGATGTTGGTGGTGTAAAAGAACGCCATGAGGCTGTCTGCTTTGGAAAACATTACAGCACACTGGTTTATACAAAAATTGAACATAAGGAAAGTAACAGTCTGTCTGCCAGCTTGGATTGGGCAGCTCACAGTTTTGGCTTCGGTGTATGATGAATGCAAGATGAGGTGATGTGGAGAAACTCCGTGCATGCACAGGAAAATTTGAGGAATAAAATAAACCCATGCGTGAAAATCAAAGATGTTATCAGACGTGTGTCATTACAGTTTTTACATGTGGGATAAAAATTGTGCTGGATTTGTCTGTGCTGTGTCTTGCAATTGCTTTACAACTGTGTCAGTTCAACTAAAGGATGCTTAAAATATCAGTCCCTGAAAATGAAATAGGTTCTCTGATATCAAATTAGCCTGTCATCCAAAAATCCCAAGAAAGGGTTAAATATAACAAGGAATACTGTTACTCTGAATTATTTTTGAAAATATTGCAATGTTGGTTTTTGCAGAAATTAGACAAAAGAAAAGTAATTAAAGAATAATTCTACAATTCAGTACAGCTTTACAGGTACTGGGTAGCTCCCAGTTTAGGCTTCAGTGTGTATGAATGTGATTGAAGTTGATGTGCATGTTCCAGAAACCTGTAACTACAAACAAGCTGCGTGATGAGAAACAGTATCAGACATGTTTCACTACAGCTTTTACATGCTGGATAAATATTGTACTGGATATATTTTTATGTATGCTGTGGTCCATGCAGTGTTGTGCTGTCCAAATATGTATCTGTCTCACATAGTGCTAAAATAGTCAGGAGGATGGTAGGAGGTTGATCATATACTGTATAACAGCCTCTCCAGGTCAACCATGTATCGTAGTGGGAGCACAATAACTTGGCAACCGTGTTGCTGTTTTGAATCCTTCTTATTCCAGCTGGAAAACTGAGCTGTTAAAGTGACACACAGTGCTGTCCCCCAGCAGCCACCACGGATGGGCCCTGGAGCAAGGTACTTAACCCCCCGCTGCTGGAGAGGAGCTGCTCAGGGCTGAACAACAAGCTCAGGGTGTCTAAACGTGTAACCCTCCCCGTGCCACCAGTCCATCACGCCGCTGCTGTCACTTGGTCCTGATGGGAAACTGGGCTTGCACAGAAACAGGCTTTATAAGAGGGGAAAAAATACAGAAATTAAGAAACTGTAGATTAAAATGAAGAACAATGAGCAGAGCTGCTGATGGGTTGACCAGGTTGTATGATGAACCTTGATTAGGTCTTGTAGGTGAAGGTGTGCCAGTCCCTAGAAGACTCTTCTTGACACTGTGTGATTGTATGTTCATGGTCTGGTGTAATAAGATGAAGGGAGGACAATTTATCAAATGTTAAGGGTTAGCTGACAAGGAGCTATTGTTGTCTATCAGAAGTACAGGTGGATGTCTTAGGGAAGAATTAGGAAAGGTGGATGATTGGGTCAACAAAGAGTGTGACGTTGTTATAGGTGACCACTTTTCATTTGTCGTTTCCAATGCTGGATTCTTTTAACCATGACCATGATCATACCCAGCCTTAACTAAGTAAAGAAAAAAAAAAGACATCCAGATCCTCATAAGCTTGTGATCTTAACATGGGAGCCTGAATTTTGTTTCCCATTTCCCACCACGATTAGGGATTACACCGAACTGATCCGCTGGATCAGTATCAGGAGCTGATACTGACCTAAGTGGATCAGGTATTGGCAAGATGTGACCACTTCAGATTAAAGGAAAATACTTTGGCATTCAGTGTCTCCTCTATCAGTTACATTGATTAAGTCATGGCAGGCTACCAGAGCAATCACTCGTCTCATGTTGCCTTACATAAAAATAATTCCAACAAGTTCATCGCAGCGTGGCAGACAGAGACGAGATTTGTTTCTTTTAATCATGATCACAGTAGTCCCCTAACCTTGAGCGTGTAGTTTTTGTGCATAACCCTAAGCAAATCAATTATCAGTGGTGGAGTCCGCCATTCCCTACGCATGTCAGAGCTGTATTAAGTTACTGCTAATGTGAATGTTTCCTACTGCTGCTGCAGTGGGAAACATCAGTGAACTAGTCCTCCTACACGAGGTGGCTTTTATCGTGAAGCAGCCTCAGGAAACAGTGTATTTGTGACCACGATTAGTGCTGACAGTGACTGTTCATCAAAAATGAACTAAACGAGACACGGTCATTTTCAGCATTTTTGACTGTGGATCGGTTTTAAATAGTGCAGAGAGGAATGAAACAAGAAGGAACAGCCAACAGTGAGCTGCAGGTGACAGGCTGCACAGCTCCAACTTCTCAGCAAGCAGGGGTTAAATTGTGCCGAGGCTGGCCAGGGCTCAGCCGCGGCACTGGCCAGCACTACGCTGTTCTGTCATCAGGGGACACTTTCTTCAACAATGTATATATTTTCATACTTTTCTCAGTCTTAATAATTCAAACAATGTCTAAAGCACATTTTCTTCTTAGCTATATATATATATATATATATCTGCATGTATATTTGCACATGTATGTACATACACAATGTGCACACTGACATACAAAATAAAACAAAACAAACATGTTCTTTGCACAATGTTGAGGTGCATCAAGCTAGCGAACAAAAAAAACCCGGCTAAACATGGCTCAGTTCAAATGCAGCAGACTGTCTCATTTACTGAGAATATCTGTTAATAAATGTTTAGTTTTACAAACAGGGACAGAAATAAAACATGGACCTGCTGCTGTGCTCAGTTAATAAATCTGTTTCTCTGAACGCAACACAGCTCAGTTTCAGTTTAAGCTAGCTAACAGCTTCATGTTAGCGATGAAACAAGCATTATTTCTTACCTGCATTCTGTGAAGACCTGCCCTACTCTGCCTCTGACTGGCTCGGACTCTGATATTCTACTCTTACCCAAACATCTCACTTGGCACCTGCCCAAACCGAACCAACTGAACCAACGAGGGCAACAAGTTCAAGCCAATCAGAGGCAGAGTAGGGCGGGTCTTCATAAAATGCGGGTGGGGAAAAAAAGAAGGTGTGAAGCAAGAATAAAACCAAAAATTAGATTTTGTATTCAAAATAAAACAGTATTATATAAGCAAAAATACATATTCAAAACATAATTTAATGTCTATACATTGTTTTTTACTTGATTATATGGTGTTTTTCTCTTATGTAATGTAATATGTGTGTATTTTTGCTTTGGTACATACATCTCTTTAAAAGTCAAAGCTATTATTTTAATCGTACAACCAGAACTGTCTGTTGTATTTGTCCAAACTTGACTTTGGTATTAAAGAAAGTATGAATTTAAATTTTTATTTTATTTGATAGGGACGATGCAATTTAACATAGTTCCAGTACAGAGCATGAAACTGATGTGCTGCACAGAGAGTTTATAGCTATTGCTAATTTTCAACTCTTGTCCCTAGTTGGGCTTTACATGTACTGTGCAATTAAAAACATACAGCTTTCATTATCATAAAACCACTGTACACTACAGATATGGAAGAACAATAAAATACACACACTCAAATACATTGATTGTGATTTACAGTTTAAAAGAAAAAATAAAAAACAATACAATACAATTAGCTTAAAATGGGCACAGCTCTGGTTTGTTTTTATCTAGAATGACTTTGTTTAGTGTTTTAGTGCTCAGAGCAGAGGGTTGTCTCACCTTGTTATATTTTATTTACAGTTTGTCAAATGATATCAATCAGATCTTGTAGTCCATACACACACCCATGTGCACCCATAGCAACCCTGAAAACCACAAAGTCCCCCCTCCCACATAACAAATCCCAATTTAACCCCTGTCAGCAAGGTAACAATTCCACTTTGCCCCGCTGTTGTGTGGAAAACTACTCGTGCCGTGTACAGCATGAAATCACTGTTTCTTTATATTTGACTGACTTCCGTAATAAAACAGCATGATTTTGTTTAGTTGGGCTGTAAACAGACAGAGTAGTTGCTCTTCTGTTGTGTTTCTGACAAATTAACCACAGGTGTCACCAAATCAACCAGGAATGAAATCTTGAGAACTATAACTGTAACTTGTGGCTAAACAATGACAAACGATATTATCCTGATGAAAGCCACCGCAGAACAGAAAATGCCCCTATTTGTTGTTTAGTTTGGAGGATCTGCTGCCAAATTTCTGTCCAGTAAATGAGCAGCTGGGAGTGTATGTGACTTTTGTTTGAAAGTTGTGATTCACCTTTTAATTGGACAGTGTTAAACGTCACATATCATGAAAAACTCACTTTGTCAGTGTTTGGGCACATACATTTAGGTCTCTGATGTGCTTACCAACACAAACTGTGATATTAGACAACCCAGTCAGTTTTTTGTGGGCTAGCTAGGTCCCAAAATGTGTGACTGTGAGCCATTCAGATTTGCCTCCTCATACATCAAGTAGGGGCTCATTGGAATTGTATCGCCCCCCCCATCTGAGTATCTCTACCCACAGCGGACAGAAGAGCTGAGTGGATAAAGTTTATTTTTGATGGCAACGTTCCAGTTACAGCTGGTAAAAACTTGTATGTGTGTGTTAACCACTTTGTGTCTGACTGCTTTACCGACCTGGGTCAGTACAATGCAGGACTGGCCACGAAACTTTTCTGAAAGAGGGATCAATACCAACTATCCGTGACAGAACTGCCAACGAGGAAAATGTAAGTATTTAAAAAATATTTGCGTTTAGCACTAGCTAACGCTAACGTTGAGGTAGTAGATGTAATTTTCTTGAAAGTTACTGACATTACTTGCAGGATCCACAATAACATTATTGATATTAGTTTGTTAGTTAAATGTCTATAAGATGAACTCTGTCTTATCAACACTCATAATAACAAGAGAGTAAAATGAGAGAATGGGTGGTGATGTCCACTTTGTTTCTTGCTGCTGATTTTATAGAGATTCACAAGAAGTTTATGACTCGCTGTGAATCATGGAGGCCATTTCACCCCCGGCCCCGTCCCACATGTAGACGGTCTGCAGATTAAGTTACAGATGTGTTCCACTCAGGTAGCCAGGGGTTAGCGACGTTAGCATGTTGTGCTAGGGTAAAATGTGTTTTACGACCATCTGTATTTCTTAATACCTAAGGGAATGTGTACAGTGTATATTTACATGTGCTCTCCACCATCTATTATTTCTCCTTCCAGGACTCTACCTGGCAGCCCTGCACGTTAATGAAAATACTGGGTGTCCCCAAGCAGCAACATCAGCTGGCGAGCAGCTATTTAAAGTCAATTTCCCAAAGTCCAAGAAGGAAGAATGCACAGAAAAGCCAGTGAAAGCAGAGCCAACCTTCTGTAAGTTTTACAAGCTTTTATTGAAAATCCCACAAAGTCAAAAAATGGGCAAACAGCCACTATACAACAAGTGAAAAATGAATTACATATAAAGTAATCTTCTTTAAATGACCTTCATGATAAATAAACCTAAAAAAAAAAAAAAAAAATGTGCAACCCTGCAACAGGGCTACTGGGTTATTGGAGAATTTCCCAAAGTATAAATAATCTTTTTCTTTTTTTTGTATTACAGATTACGTGGATGAACTGTTTTTCCAGGACTCTGCCCCATATGGTTGAGGTGCTGAAGATCCCCATCCCTGAGGATCTCTCTGCCCAGTTTGAAAGACCAGAGAAACAGGAAGCGATAGCCAGCTACATGTAGAGGTTCAGGTCTGAACCACGCATACCTTCCTTGAGCGTCAGGGAATTCAGTCCATATCCGTAGCACCAGGAAGGCAGGCAGCTCGGATTCTCCAGCCCAAAAAGCCCCAACACCAGCTTACAAAGCTTCTGTAGGCCGAGTATCTGTAATGGCTGAGCAAAGGGTACATGATATTTAGTCAATAGTAAATGGTAACACCCATTTATAGTGTGTCCATCCTAATATGTTTTATGTGAAACCTTACTGATAAAACAAATTTTGTTGTTTTTGTAAACAATACTTTTTATTAGCATTTTTCCCTATTTTTAAACACTCAGGACTGCTGTACAAGGTGGTACATTGAATAACTTTGTTTCAAACGTTGTGTGGTATTTGCAGTAATGATCTTTATGACAATAAAAGCTAAGTTTATATAAACTGTTTTGTGTGCTTGCAGTGTTTGATATATAAAGTGTTAACAAGTGACAAACATGAAAGATGAACAGTAATCAGTGCAAGATAGAGGAAACAATATGTATTCTATTTTCTTCTTTACTCATATTTATATCACAATAATAATTGACAATTTATATGCATAAAAAATACTTAAAGCTCTATTCCCCTTAAGACGTAAAGGCTCATAGTCCACTCTATAAATGTTGAATATATTCTGTAGTGAGAACACATTCAAACACACAGTTTGAGGCCACAATGATCCATCATGCATGATGGTTGGTTTTGAAGCTTCTGTAGTCTTCTTGTAACCTGGTAAATTTGAAAGAGTAAGTGACATGCAATGTAGAAAAGATAATGACTGCATTATTACAGTTTCATTCATCAAGCATTCATACTGCCTGCGGTATCTCCCTGCAGCAGACATTCTCAGCCTCTGTAGGCTTTGTTGCACAATTCCCACAAATATACTTGTGCCAGGAAAGAGATTAAAAAAGTGACAACGTTGCAGGTGTAGTTTCTTTGAATGTCTTGTTACTAATAAGGACATACAGTAAGTGACCAAATGCAACAATCTAATAAGGTTGTTAATGTTAATAAGTACATAATGTTTAAATGCTGTAATAATTGGTAAACATATATTACTATGAGTTATGAGGAATTGGCAGACAATCCTACATCCCTTGCTTGGAAATTTGGCAGGTACTGCTGTTGAGAAAACATGGCTGCAACGTTTGAGCTTGAACTTTACTGGTGTAATGGGAATAGCTTAATGTTGTTTACGTTACTTATTTATTTATTTACATGCCAGAAACCTAACTTTTGATAAATGAAGATAAATTATCGATAGTGTTTATGGCCTTATTTTCATTTTTCCACATTTTAAACACACCGTCTTTTTATACCTAGTATCGGCCACCGCAGCCAGCAACACTGTATGACTTTAGCTAACGTAACCACATACAAAAAGAAACGTCCAAGTAACATAAAGTTAATAACTTACCATTCAGAAACATCCTGTTTTATCTTTGATGCTCAAACTTGTTCAGGAGCCTCTTCTTGCTCAGGGTCTGACTCTGGTTCAAGCATATATGGCGGCAGCGCTGTTTTCTTTGGCAGCCATGTTTCTTCCAGGGTTCACGCTCAACAGTTGCCATGGTAGTGTGAAGCCATACTTGTGTTGGCACACCCCGCAGAAGAGGAGGGTGAGGTGAGCAGCAGCTCATTGTCATTTAAAGGAACAGGCACTCAAACCGGTCATTCTGAACAGGGCTGATTAGATAGGATGAGAAGGCTGCTGTGGTGCTTTATCTTTGAGGTATTTTAACCAAAGCATGTCAGAGACATTTTATTAAGACCCCAGTGAACCGTGTTAACTTGTGGGAAAGGAGTATAGTATGTCACCTTTAAAGTAAAACAACCAAATACAAACAATTCAACAAAATTAACTTTTTGACCATGATCCAGGCCACATAAAACATGATTAAATGTATTTAATTGGAAATGGAAACAGTGCAGTCCATAATGCTGACAGTCTGCTCTTAACCAGTGTCTTTTACCAAAAGCTGGAGGCTCCTACACCTTTGATGTAGCTGGTGACTCAGTGCTAATACATGTTGAAATGGACTGAACTGTCCAAGATTATAAGGAGGATAACGCCACCACTGGAGGATGAAAACCAGAACAGAGAGAAAGAGTTATTTTCAAATGGACCCATTTTTCTCAAATTTTACAATGCATTTCACTGGCATAAAAAATGACGCACACCTCTCAGTAGAAACCATGGAAATCACTCAGATTGGAGTTAAAAGTCTGTCACTTGCCATTGATGTGCGGCTCGTGTTTGACAGTGGATTTTCCCTTTAAGGGAAAAAAAAAAAAAAATGAGAGAGAAAACAATCTTGAAGCTCCCCACGCCTTTGTTAAATCTGAACGAACCCACCAACACTGTAGGTCCCCTCCTCCTCCTCCTCCTGAAGAAATACCCTTTCATCTCTTCTCTTCTTTGTTGCTTTTTCTCCCTCCTCCTCCTCCTCCTCCTCCCATCTCGCTCCTTGTTTCATTCTCTTGCACGGAGATCTGAAGGCTTTGTATGATTGTAATAGGGCTTGCATTGAATGTTGCATACTCCGCACTGTAATTGCCCATCATGTAGCTGGTTAATCATGGCAGTGGAATCTGGGGGAGATCGCTTTGAATGTTAATTGACACTGATGGTGATTGGTTGAACAATTTAAGTAGTTAATTAGGGAATTGATTACACATAATGTCAGCATGGAATTATAAGATCCTAGCTGCGCGTTTTGGATCTAAAAAGTTCTGCAGGAAGGGAATCTGATTATTATTGTTGTTATTACTGGATCTTGATGGAACCTAAATAGTCTGAAAGATTTCTGTGCTTAAGCTGCTTTAACCTCTAAAAAACTAAGTTCAGAGTTGCAGTGAAAAAAGATCTAATGCAGTTTCCAGACCAGAGTAAAAATGAATCTGGGAATAAGCTTGCAATAGATGGGATCAACAGGGAGAAGTGGTGACAGAGTCAATTTATAGTCAATGCGTTCAATGTTCAGTCTCACAGTCCAATATTCAATCTGCCCGTCAATCCTCCCAAGCTCTCAATCAGCTCAGTCACACGTGCAAGCTCAATACGTACAAAATCATTCATCACACTGAAATTTCCACTCTTGCTGTGTGATGGGGTTCGGCTTGCCAAACCAGCACCACTTGATGATACTTCACACCAACATCGTCAGCGACTCAGAGGCTGCGAAAAGAAGCTGTGTCTCGTCCAAAACTGCCAAAAATTCACAAGCAAATGCCCAAAAATGAAAACTAACTGCAGATCACACTGAAGGAAGAAATCTAGCGTATCCTATACTGGTTGCGCTGGAGAGTGGGGGTCTGTCAGCAGGTGCGAACCAGAATGAAGAAGCTGGTTGAACTGGTCAGATCACCTGGAGTCCATCTGGGAGGAAACAGTCACTGTCCGTGGTTCTTTCATGAGGAAATAACAACAAAAAAAAACACAATGCAGCCATCAAATCCATATTTGACTTTTGATATATTGTTGTGCAAAAATATAATATTCACAATAAAAACCAATCCAGTGACATGAAAAATGGAGATAAAGAATAAGAAGCAGATTCACAAAATTACAGTAAGATACAAAATAGTTGAAACCTTTTGAAATTTCATTGATTCATTTGACAAGACAGGATAAAAAATACAATGCAATGTTGGGGCCACTTTTAAGAAAAAAATCAGCGAGCTGACAGCCACGCTAGCTAATTTGCATTTCATAAACTAATGTATTGAATTGAATTAAAATTGTGACTTGATGGTGACGCTAGATGAAAAGTTAAGGGATCACCAGAGTAATTAATATGCATCCTGTAGTATTTATTCTGTGCCAAGTAGTCCTGTAGTTCTGGGGTCACTCATCCACTGCAGAAGTACAATTAATCTGTCCTTAGCTGCAATTGATGTAACATACAGATGTGTATTTCCAGCTGTTAAAGGGATTTTCAAGAATCTTCAAATCAATTAAAGTATTTCTCCAGTTTCTTTTTGGATTCAAGTCCAAGACCACTGAAATACGACTTAAGAACATTGACAATCAAAGTACCACATCTGTGAGATATTAGGATCAAAAATGTGTCTACTACATATGAAGGGAAGGTGTACAGCGGTGAACTTTTCTCAACTGTACTGCTACAGCAGGATTACCTACAGTTTCTACATTCTTAGATTTCTTTCTCTCATGCCATCATCACTTACTGCTGACACGTCCTTTCCCCAAATCTTTTTAGTATCATAAGCTTTTTCATTTAGATCGAGCTCTCAGAAAATTGCAGAATCTATCTATGGGAACATTTTCACTAAAAGTAAAATATATGAAGCAGAGCTGTCAGTCATCAAAGTAGTGGAAGATGTTATAAAATGCCTCAATTGGAGGAGTGTTATTATAGTTAAGGAGATGGATCCTCTGAACTCATTGTTCAAATGTAAAGTGTGTTATGAGATAATCCACTTATATAATCAGATCACTCAAATTCCCAATATCTTTACAGTACTATCTGTGCTTTAAAGTAATTGTTTGATAGTTCAGGTATCAGGTATCAGGTACCTGGTAAACAGCTGATCTCTATACCAGTGCACTGGTATAGAGATCAGCTGTTTACCAGGTTTATCAGCAGGTAAGTCCTCTATCTCTGGGTGCAAGTTGGAGTCCGAACATTTAAAGGTTTGCATTTGCTCCATATAAAGAGCTACACCATCTGTTCATTTTCTTAAGTGTATTATAAGAAAATAAAATACTAACCATCTGGATGGGATATAAAATCCTCAGCAGAACATTTATCTTTATCCATGAAATTTCAGTTCACATATGCTCATGCAGTTGGCCTGAAAAAGAACATCATTTTTGACAGTTGGAAAAAGGAGGAAAATGAAAAATTGGCCTAACTTAAAGATGGGAAGAAATTCAACTTTCCTTAAACTTCATCAGCAGTAATTTTGCCATTTAAAACAGAAAATTGGTCTTTAAAGAGGGATGGAAGATATCCCAGCAGACAAGCTCACCATTAACTCAGAGGCATTATTCCTTTGTTCAAAAAGAAAATTAAGGAGGTAAAAGAGGTAGAGAGGAAATAAAAAAAAAGATCACTAATATCTTAATTTCAAATAAGTGTTACCTGATGCATTTACAACTGATACAACGCTTTGAGAAGCTGATATATATATACCATATATTTCCCTGATTTATTGTCATATTCATAGACTCTCTGTGTTTCCTCAACAGATGTACAGGAGACTCACCTTGTAGACATCATGTTTCCTGAGGTGATACATTTAAGTAATGCTCTTGTCCTCAGGTGTTACTATATTATGACATAAATATTAACATGAATAGCAGTCATGGACAATCAATGTAATTTTAAAGGTAAGCAACCAAAAAAAACCCAACCTGACAACATAGAAATAATATAAAATGAAAGCTTTAAGAAAACATCAACCAACAGCAGCATCAATCTCATCCAAACAAACATAATGTTTTAGAATGAACTGGACTTAATTAAAAACCATAATTATAACTAAAATTTAATTAGACTCATCCTTCTAACACAAACATTCAGCATTACAATATTAGACCTTAGTCTGTAAGGTTCAAGTATGAAGGAATAAATGACTGACGATTTATCAAATTTCCACAATATCTGAACATGCAGTCTGCCATCTGTCTAGTCCAGAGTAGGTTGAGTGCTGCGGTTTCTTCAAGGGTGTTAAAGGTCTTGGGAGGCTTCATCAGCCATAATTTGCACCTCAGCAGGAAACAGTATCGCATATGTTCTTGTTATATGTCGTGTTCCCAGAGCTTTGACTTCACCTTGTCAAACGTTACATGCTGTTTGTTAGAAAAATTATGAAATTACTGGCCAAGGGCACTCACTGCCCCTTCAGGAATCCCAGTAGTGCAGTTATTAAGACTGCAGATATTCAAAGTTTCAAAAAGCTCCCCAAATTGTCATGCTAGCACATTCACGCTGGCAATGAACTGAAGGTATCCTACCCTTTACTTCTTCCTTATATGCAGTGATCATGTTTCATTATCTTTCTTGATGATGTTGCTTTTCCAACATAAGTTTCAAGACTCATAATAATTGTTGAACGATACGTTTTGTTTGTTGGATCATGTCAGGAACAATTAGTGACAAGGCGCTTGATGGAATAATCCCAGGAAGACAAGCTTTTACTTTATTTATTGACTTGGATAAGAATTGACATTAAATTATAACATAAATCTAGTTATCATGTTATTGTTGTTGACAAGAAACATAAAATCTTTGGCTTGAGCACCACACAAGATGTTGCTTGCGTTGTTATCTATTAAAACCGTCTTCATCCATTTAAAGTTAAGTGTAACATTTAACAGTTAAATGTGTACATTAGGAAGCTAAAGTTAGGTAAAGATACATGAATTCATACACAACAAATCACTCTAATAGCTGTCATAGACAAACCTCAGATGATAAGCCCCCTCAGGCACTCAGTGGCTCAATGAGGTGCAGTAAAAAGTCAGTCATCAGTGCAGCTGCAGCGTCTATACTGAGGTATGTCTCTCTGAGCTGCAATACCTTTATTAAAAAAGACTTGAATGTTCCTGGGATCAAAAGTGGTTTAAAACACTTACTGTTTCACATGGAAGCTGCTGCAGCTTTATTGTTAGCAAAATAACCAAAAAGTATCTCTGTGCTGAGATATTTATTATGAATGTTGTGCAGAAAATGCAACTGCCTTGTCGATAGATGTGACTAAAAGCCTTGTAACTATTAATTAGACCATAAAGCTGAATACATAACTGTACCAGATCCTCCCCATGAGACCGGATCACCAAGCTCCTGTTGTAGCTGCTGTTCTAATGTTGGCAGGGTCATTGTCTTCAGAGGTTTCCCACCTTTTAATACTCATGTTTATCTGTGTACTTATTGCTCCAGCTTTCTGTCTTTTTTAAAGATTATGTTTGAAGTGGTTTTCTTTATCAGAGAATACACAGTGGAGAGATAAGGGGAGGGTGAGAGAGTTTTTAAGAAACCACATTCAAACCCACCACAGGGGCAGAAGGACAAAATTCAACACCCACAAGATGTCTGCCAACATAAAGTATCTGAAAAATACTGACTAAATTGATTCTGAAGTCCTTGCTAATATGAAATATTTTGGTTATTTAGTAATAGATTTATTTAATTAGCAAACTATCTGCTTCAAATAATATTCATTCATTATGCTGTGAGAATTAAATTAGAAAAGGGTCAAATTAGTTAATGGAGAGCTTGCTTGAAATTACATTCCCTAATTTGTTGTTAGAACTAATTAAGAATTACTTGAATTAGTTAATTAAGTATTTGCTTTAAGTAGTGCTCCCTAATTTGTTGTGAAATTTTAATTAGTAATTAGTTGCAGTGTTTGTGTCATGATGATGTTATTTCATTATGTTCTGATTCTGTATGATAACGCTGAGTTATTGATTAGCTGTAACCGGGAGCAAATGACATCTTAAACCTTCTGATGATCTAACTGAAGTTCAGTTTCTAGCTGTGGGAGATGCACACTGATCGACACACACATACTTCTGTTACTCTTACAGCTGCTACTAGTAAATATAATCATCTCTGTAATCCAAAGAACAATAAGAATAGTGATCGTCTTCACTACAGTATCTGTCCAAAGCTGTTTTCAATGCCGTGCGTTGTTAAAAAGCTAAATTCAATCGCTTACACAATAAAAGTCGTGACTGGGCAAAGCAGTTTGTGTGTGTGTGTGTGTGTGTGTGTGTGTTGGAGGGGTTTAGAGAAAGAGAGCACAAGAGAGCGAGAGACTTGGCAGTCAACACCAGGTAGCTTCTGCCCTTGTGCCCCCAAGATACCAAGACAATACACACACACACACACATTCATACACACACACACCCTAGGTCCCGAGGTTGGCAGAGCCATCTGCCAAGAGGAGCATGGTGCTGAGGAATGATAACGCATGCACACAAAAACACGCACGCACACAAACATCCTGCCTTGAACCCAGTGCTCTAGTAGTTCTCTCTTCTCTGCTGTAGTGTTGGCACTTGTGATATTGCTGATACTTTGTGACTGTGTATCCGTTTGTGTATGTATCTGTGTGTATGAGAGTATTTGATTCTTGCTCTAACCCGTGTAGTTGTCTGTTGGTGGGATTTGGCCCTCTGAACTTAAATGTTTTAGCAGGTTCATTCTGTTCAACATCATTATGGTGAAGACACCAAGATGTTGTGATGTTTCCTGCATCTGCAGTCATTATTATATCATTTCTAAATGAATAAATGCAGATTGCAGAGGGAAAAAAGCTGCCTCCAACAAAATTAATAAGGCATTCACAATTTCAGCAGCATAAGTGTGTTTCTGGCCCTGGAGAGAAGGTTACAAATCTGAATTTAGACTGACATGTTGGGAAATAAAAGTCACACAAAACTATAAACTAACAGTAGACTAAATAAAATATGAAAGATATTTTATTAGAAGAATATGGTCTAGAAGTTAAAGATGATGACCTAACATCATGCCATGTTACATACCATCCCTCCTCTCTCTCACCTTCTTCTGTTTTTATCTCTAATATCCACTATCAAAAAAAACAAACAAAAGAAAAAAACAAATAAAATACTTAAAGAAAAAAATCCAATAAGTAAAACAGTTGAGAGACTTTCCTCTTTGTGTGTGGTCAGATTTTTCTGAGGCACAGGATCAGGCACGTGGGGGGAAACTTGAATTCATGGCCTCAGGATTTTGAAAAATCTTGGCATCGGCTCTTGTTTACAGCTTCTGACTTGACATGACAGTCTAATGGTAATTAACCTCCTGTTGCTGTTTTTAATACACTGGTAAAACTCCAAGTTTACACAATGAGATGATTTAGAAAAGAGTGACACTTTTATTTCAAGCCAAACACAATAGCTTTTCTTACTGACTATTAAGATCGAGGAAATTAACTTTGGTAAAGATGAAAATAAAAAGGCCGCTGCAAATTCCATATTGCGGGTACAGATAAATATCTAAAATATTTGATTAGCAACTAAATAAAGTCCCTTTTGAAATGTCAAAAGAGGTCAGTGTTCTTTCATAGAGACATTTGTTACTTTAGGTTAATGGTTAAAAATACTTCTGATAGTTTGTAGTTACAATTTGCTCAAAGAATTACATTTTACCAAGTTCAGTCTCTTTAAAGTAAGTTACCTGTGTGTGTGTGTGTGTGTGTGTGTGTGTGTGTGTGTGTGTGTGTGTGTGTAGGCATGTCGATGTGATGCTACGTAGCAGGATTTTAGCTATGGGAGTGTATCTCTGCTTCTCGGACAATTCGATATGTATCTACAGTATATAAACATTCAATGAGCCGATACAAATACAATAGAGATACATTTGTAATAATACGATACATGATATGTTTCACTACTAACTGGACTTACAATACATACAAAACAAGAGAGGGATCAAACATATAAAGACATAACAAGGACCACAAAGCAGTTAAGAGTGTGTCAGTGAAAATGCATCAGACACATCAGCTAATCAAAAAAAAAACTTTCAATCACTACCAGCTGGGTTTTACGATTTGGTTTTGTAATGCGTGTTTGACTGCGGTACATTTGAGAGAAAGACAGAGACAGACAGAGAGCTAGTTAGCCTCACAGGACAGTAGACTAAACACTGAATATAAAATTAAACAGAAATAATAAAAGTGAATTTGAAAGCAGGGAGACACAGAAGAAGCGAGAGCGAGACAGAGACAGAGAGGGCTAATGACGTAGCTTTTCTAGCCGAGGCCAATTTACTGTGAGGTTTCGAAAGGTCATCTCCTACATGGAGGCCTGTCTGTGACAAATTACATTATTTACACCGGGTAGAAAGAGGCAGCGAGACCCAGAGAAAGACAGAGAGTAAAAGAAGAGAGAGGGAGCAGAGAGAGAGTGTGTTTGACTGTAATTGGGCGACACTACACAAGAACCCTGAAGACATTTGCTAACACCTCCCCTAATGATGCTGCTATCAAAGTACAACACCTGCATTTTTGACATGGGACTGCTATGTACTACATGCCATAAAGATGTTTCACTGCAACAATTTGATGTTTTAATTTTTGAGTGCAGGAAGGACTGTATACAAGGCTCAGCACTGCACAGTCAGCCAATCAACTGGCTGCTGTGTGGGGCATTAAAATACTCATTTTAAAAAGGGAAATGATTTATTCTTGTCATAATCTGCAACATTTCTGCATAATCATGTATCTGTTTGCTATTCTTTCTCACTGATTTCTATGACAGAACTAGCTGCCAGTTTATTAAGGTGTTTTTATTTACTGCTTTAAACACTTGAGGTGTCATGCAGGTAAGTCTTTTCAGTGAAAACCAATGTGAAGCTGAGGAAGTGGAGTGTTTGATGTTTCCCATTAATTTGGATTAGAGAAAAGAAGAAGAAGAAGTGTGTTATTAGCATGAGCAGCATGGCTGGACAGATAAAGAAAAGAGTGCCATCCCCCAGAAACTCAAACTCTACCTACAGAAAAAATAAATAAAAAGACGTCACACACACCGTTTGATTGACACATGATCTCTGGAAAGTGCAGTGCAGCGACGGTTTGACTGACAGGTGAGAACAGCCAAAAGATGGTTACCACTGTAAACCCACAAATTTGCAAGATGCCGTGATGTTTGTGTGTTTTATTGTATCATTATGTGGTGCAAGATGATGAGGTAATATATTATCTTGCATTGCAAAATGATAACTTATTTTGGCTTATTATTTTCACAACATTACACAGCTTTGGTTAAAGTTCAACCACTAAGACGTAAAATAGAGACATTTCATTTCCCCTGAAGGAGAGGACCTGGCTCCCCAAAGACCGACTTAGTGTGTGCGTGTGTCTGTGTGTCCCTTGGGCTATCCAGAGAAGGGAAGAGCCAAAGGGATTAGTAGTTAAATGGTTTGGGATTTGAGAATGAACAGAAATATTAATATTTAGATTTAATGTCTTAAAGGAAATGTCTTAAATGAATAAAGTATATTATTTTATTAACATTCTCTTGTCGGTTCCTCGCACAAAAAATGAATGTAAAATGTACTTTTAAAAGAAACTTTTTATATCAATCTCGTATCAGTCATTATATATGGCAATACATAGTGTCTTTTATTGGTGAAAAATGTTTTGTAATGCTTGGAGTTCCCACTCATTTCAATTGTGTACCTCAAAAAAGTAGAGTAACGACTATATTTTCTATTTTCTATATTGTATGTTAAAAATGCATTAGAAGATGTATTTAACTCCTTATTTTGATGCAGATTCAGCACCTTTCTTCTGGCCTTTAAAGATGCACCAATCAATATATTTATATTAACAAAGGAAAAAAATAGTGATGAACCGAACTCTGCAGCCGTCCTCGGCTCTATGGAGCATGTTAGTATCTTTCAGCTCAGCCCCTTGCTCTTTCTTGAAAGAGCTGGAGGCAATAGCAGGCAACTCTTCAGTCACTGGAGAAGCATACAAAAATTTTTTATCTTCCCTGCAGCAAAGGGACAAAATGTGATGAAACTTGTTAACCAACCTGCCACATTACCACTGTGCTCGAGTAAGTTTTTAAAGGTAAAAAGTTCCCTCAGTATAAGTTACTTACCAATTTCTATGTCTCTGTATTACACACATTGACTTCCACCAGCTCTGTTCATGTCTGTCTGGAGAAATATCAGATAAGGAAGAGGTCACAGCTTACTGCTATAGTACTAAAAATACAATAATGCCATTATTATTAATAATTTCCTACTGAAATGTATCAAATTGTAACATTTTAATGAGAAATCGTAAAACAATATTGTCCACCTTTCAGTTGTTGTGGTATATAAACTAACATTGTAATAATATCTACTAGCAGACAGTTGAGTATTGACAATGAATTGTAAAATTTTAAACATTGATGAATATTAAAATGGAAAAAAATAGTGACAAAATTAAGGCCCTCACAGTGTCAATGTTCTCCAACAGACAAAAAAGGAAACTTAACCTCCGTTATGTAACAATCCCATACCTCCAAATCTTTGTTACATTTGTAGTTAAAATGTAAAAAATCCAGCTGGTAGGTTGTAGTCACAGTTTACATGGAGAAATCATTTTACCGTGCTCAGTTTGGGGAAAAAATTGAGGAGAAAGAGACCCTCATGAAGCTGAGGCTGGTTGGTTTTTGTCCAAAGGCAACAGCTAGCTTTTAACTATAATAGCTGGCTAGTTAGCTTAAAGCTTAGCTTGCTCACTTTAAACGCGACTTTTCAAATGTACATGTTGCAGTAGTTAATTTAATACATTTCAGCTCAAGTAAAGATAAAATTAGACTCAACAGTAAGATACAATAATAGTCTCTTACCTGTGTATGTAACGTTAGAAATGTTGATGTAATGCTACATAGCAGCATCTTGTTAATGTTAACCTCTGTTTTAAAAGGGCTTTTTCCCCAGCTGACAGTTAATAAGTAAAAGTGGTAATAACTATTTACTACGACACTCAAAGTTTATTATCAAAAGGATCCTCATTTTCTCCTCCAGTGCTCCTCTGTGTCCTCTGTCTCTGTCACTGCTGCTCCCCTTCAGGACATTTATTACCTCTTTATCAACTAATTCATAATTATCCTGTGTCTCTCTCTGCATTGTTCTTCAGTGTCTCCCCTCCCTTTCCTCTTTCTGTTAACCTTTTCCTATCGCTCTCACCCCTCTTCCTCTCCCCTGCCTTCTTTCAGAGGCCTGCTAATACATTTGTTATCAACCTGCTCCCTAATTAACATGCCCCCAGCTCTCTGTCTGAGTTCCTCCTATCTCTAATACTCTGTTTAGATGTCTTCTTCACTCTCTCCTGACTTTTTCCTCCTTTTGCATCTTCCCTTTCTGTCCTTCTCATTTTTATGAATTTCAGGACGACTCCTCATCCTCACTTTTGAGGCTCTATTATCTACAGACAGACAATTTGTCTGTCTGAAAGCTACCAGGACACTGAGATCCATTTTCTGTGTTAATGTGCGTGCTTGTGTATCTCTCTTAGCTTCGCTTGCCTTCGCAGCGTCTCGGTATGTCTGTGCTGCGTTATTGTGTGTATAACAACCTAGTGGTTACCAAGCTGTGGTCTTTGTCTAGTAGTCCTTGGCAGGCTCCCATGCTGGGTTTATAGAGCATATGTATGATAGCCATTATTATTCGCTTTAAATAATGCCCTGTAACATTTCCCCCTCAGTGGAATTGCACTTCAGGTCTCGTATCTACCCTCAAAAAGAAATGAAAACCTCATTTGTGTTGTACACTTGACACTAGGAAACAGCTTGCAGCATATTACATGTAGCATTTCATGTAGAGGAATTATTTCATACAACCTTTTAGTTGTACCACTATTGCTAACAATGCTATGAATTTTTGCTCTCCATCCCCCAAAACTCCCTTGATCCAGTCTACACCAAACATGCCCACAGCCGCACATACAAACACACACATGCCCTCAAGAGAAAATTCCTACTGGATAAGCAGGGGAATTGTAGGTGTACTGTAAATACAATTTAATCAGTATATCACCTAAGACATGTTTGAATCTGTCATTTACACAGGTTTCAGCCTTGACATTTCTTCCAGTGCAAGTACTGTTACAATGGAGCTATAGTTCAGCTGTGAGTGCAGACTTGAGTGTGTACTGCTGTCATGCTCTGCTCTGGACTTGCTGCTACTGCAATGTACAACTCTTTTGTACTGTGTCAGCATAAGTCGGTCAGGTCAGTTAAATTTACAAAGCTAAATAAAGTAAATAAATGATGTAGACAATATATCAAGGTAGTAATAGCACAGACTTATCTGCAGTAGCAGTTTATATTCAATGTCAGTGTTTAGTGCCACTGCAGAAAGTAGTATACGATATAGTAAAGTAAGGGTGTGAAGGTCAGGATGGTGAACAGGAAGCGTATTCCTTCAGTTTTGGTGTACCAGGTTCATACTCCAATATCACAGAGAAGCCTTAACGTTGCATTAACCACAACATAAATTTGTATGTAAAGTTTTTGGACATACATTTTTTGAAACAATATATTTCTATAATTTCCTTGCAAGACAACTAGGGTTTGGTTAAGATTGGGCAACTAGAACACGTCACACGCTACGTAAGAAGCACAGTACCTGCACTGACACTGTATGTTGGCTCTGACCATTACTTTTGCACTGCAGAGTCATTGAAAGTGAGCATAATTCCATCTGATATGATGACATTCTGGGCAGCATTAAGGCCTCAGTATGCTCTAACCTAAGTGCTCGTCAGACCCCAACCGTTGCCAAAGGCACAGAGGGGTCAGCATCCAACAATTCACATAACTTTCTGAAACAGACAGTTCAACAATTACTCCCACAGTAACAGCAACTGGTCAGGTGTTCAGAAGTATGAAAGTCAGCCCTTTTTTAAAAATTTGTCATATAACTGCAGCACATTCATCACTTTAACTGTGAACAGTGCAATGTCACAAATGCCTTTTAGAGGAGACTATCCAAAAGTGTGCACCCTTATCTCCATTTATACAATTTATTGCATTGAGACCTCCAAGATACGAATAGGACAGTTTTTGAGAGATGGCCATAACGTTTTGTTTCGTTTAACCCGCCTTTGAATGTGACCATTCAGAATAGGTGTACACTTTTGCTAGTCAGATGAGACATGAGACCTTGATTTTTCACAACCACTGAACCCTTTACATATTCTTTTGTTGTGGTAAAATTGTTGCATTTGAACATTATTTTTAAAATCATCTAAAACATGTTAATGCTGAACAATCTCTTTTTATATCTGCTTATTCCTCCATTTTCTGTTGTTTAGTGATTGATATTGATTGATTGATATATTACACACTATATATATTCTTTATAATTGTAATCCTGGCCACACAACTGCCAAGCACAGTTTTAAAAAAAAAGGAAAAAACAAACCGTAGTTGAGCCTCATTAACCTGTAAATAGATGGCAGTGGTTTGGTGAGGACAGCCTTCACTCTGCCCATACAGCTAGTGGAGAAAATGGCTAACAGGGAGCTCAATCAATACGCTAAGTGTGTGTGTGTGTGTGTGTGTGTGTGTGTGTGAGTGCGGCTCTTGTTCGACTGCAAGTGTGCATTTGCGTTATGTGTGTCTTTGCATGTGTGTGTAACCATGCAGAGTCTGTCTAGATGTGTATCGATCTTGAGGTGTTGTTTTGTGTATCTGATGGTCTGCTGTGTTTTAGTTTCATTAAGTTTGGCTCGCGTACACAAATGATGACAGATGAAGTCAACTGAAGCGTGATTCATCAGCGTGATTTTTAAAAGGTGTCTCGGGACATTTTTCAGCTGTCGGGAATTACTGTACACCTGATGCATTTTGGGTAGTGTGTGGACAACTCCTGATCCCCACTTTGAGTCTTCTCTGAGCTTTAAGTACTCACGCAACAGGACGGCAAGAGATGAGAGACAGACAGAGATGGGTCTGTGTCAATACAAGTACATGCACTGAGAGGCTCGCATTCAACAGAGTTTCGATTGCTTTATCCTCGAGGACACACACACACACACTCTAAACACACACACACATATTTGTGTGCTGAGTTGGTCCTGCCTTTTGTGTTTACTGTTGTCCATAATCCCACATCTTTTCACTGGTTTTTCTTATTATTTCTTTCAAATCATCTCTTTGATGTGTTCTCATCATTATTTCCCTCTCATGTAGCATGTATTCAAGAAGAAAGAAAAAAATATAAATATATTTTTTATGTAATGATTTTTTGTTATTATTCTTTTGCACTCATGTCCAGGCTCCTCTTAATAACTGAGCTCTGTTATCCATGATGTCTGACTCAGTCTCTGGGGATGACGGAGATGTGTTTGGGGCTGATTGATTTAATTCTCTAACTAGAATGTTTTTGTTAACCTATCAATATCAACCCAATACGTCAATCTAATTGGACACACAGGTCAAAAATTAGCCTAATAGGTTTGAATTTTGATTGTAGTGCATATCATAATGTACTAAACTCCAAGTTAAATGGTAAAATGTATTTTGTAAGAAAACATTAGAATAATAATCCACTGTTGTTTTTCCTTTCTTCCAAGGCTCCAGGTGTACATGCACACATACATGTTTAGGAGGAAGCGGTGATCTGCTGTTACATTTCTAACAAAATGTAACCCAGTTCCATGCCACACACTAAACATATACTTATAGGGTATACTGACGTTGGCTGTTATGCATCTACCTGTGAATATACTGAATAAATTACAAAAAATAATCACACAAAAATTATATATATATACACATATATATACACACACATACATATATGAGTAGCATTTGTTTTGAAGCCTTTGCACATCATTAGATATGTAACTACACAGTAGTCTCCAGGCTCTCAGGGGAAAATTGTCGAACAGCAGGAGGAAAATAATAAGGATAATAAACCTGAGTAAAAACAATCGAGTCTCAGACACTGCAGGGCTTGAACCTCAAAAGAAAGAAAGAAGGAAACCAGGTCAAATTGTTAATGCTACTGACAATGCATTAACACAAAGCTGAACATACATATATATACCGCCCCCCACAAGCTCACACGTAAAACACATAATTCCCACCGTCTCTCCATGTGCTGTTAATTCAGTCCTTCCTCCTCCTCTCTATCCTCTGCTCCTCTCTTCACCCTTTATTTCTCTGCATCATGCTTTTTCTCTTAGGTTTCTTCTTCTATCTTTCTTGTTCTCTCAGGATAATCACCATGTTATCAGAGTAAATCCTTCAAACTGAAGTCTTTTGGCTTCATTGGGATTTGTAATATTTTCCTCATTTATTTTATAATATCATGCTTTAGTTATTTTAGTTAGAGATAATGTTCGACTTTCCTTTTTCTAGAGACTAAGAGGAGATCTATATAATGTTACACAGCGCTGTGCCGAGACTCCAGCTGTAATTACTTTCTGATGATTTTTTTTCCTCATCTTAGTGAATTTTCAATCAAAGTCAAAGAACCCTTTTTTAGATGGTGTTACACATATGGTTTTACAGATTAACTCACTTTCACACAAATGGTTGACTAAGGGAGATTTTGTGCAATGGGTGCTTTATTTGTCATGTTTGGATTGTAACTAATAAATCATAATGTAAGTTTTCAGTCTTCCTTGTGTTTGTATCTGAAAAAATCTGAATTGAGAATGCCATCAGTCCCATTTTGTCTTCTCCGGTTCCTTTTACACTCCATCACTGAGAGAAACCGTGACCCGTGGCTGGTCTGTTGAAAAGGCCAGGGCTGTTATTTAGCAGCTGCCTGATTCACTGCTGCTTTGTAGCCTTTCAGTAACCTTTGGGATGTGTGCAATATTTTCCTACTTGCATCCTCACTTGTTGAGTGGCTTGTCGAGTTTGGGTGATTTTTACACTGATAATCTCAGGTGCGAAGTTGTAGATAAATAATAATTTGTGGCAATGTTAAATATCTTTACATGCTTTTTCATGCTCAGAAATTTCCAGCAATTCATCAGCTTCTGAAGCTGCAATTAGACCAAGATATACTAAATGTTTCCAAGCCAGGATCATAGAAATAAAATCATAAGAAATACAGTATCTATTTATTCATGCTCGTTTGGAATCCAGTGATATTTGAGAATCAGTTTAAGAAATGATTGTGAAATGAAAATTGATTTCTTTAACAATTTGATTGATACCACTGTCACATCTCTATGCTCAATATGAAGCTAGAGACAGGGGATGGAAAGCCTGGCTTATTGGCGAAGTAACAAAATCTGACCTTGAAATCTTACTAATTAACACTTTATATATCTCATTTGTTGGACGGCTCAAAACCCCGCTATTTCTTGGCCAAGATACTAAGTGTTAATTAGTGAGCTTTGGAGGCGCTGGTAGGCAGCTCTCTTAACCTTTGGACAGAGGCAGGCTTGCTGTTTCCCCCAGTCTTTATGCTAAGCTAAGCTAACAATCTCCTCGCTCTAGCTTGGTATTTAGCTTAGAAACATGAGAGTGATATCAATCTTCTCACCTGACTCTCAGATAGAAACCGTGTTTCCCAAAATGTTGAACTATTCCTTAAAGATAGTTAAAGGGCCTCCTGTATTAGTATGGATCAATTTGACAGATTCCCTCTTGTCAGTACACACTGACTGGGAGATATCCCACTTGTAATAGGAGGCCAGTGTCCGCCCGGTGTATTGACAAACTGATCCTTCAGTCTGACTCTATACTAGTGGGGTTACTTCCTCCTGGAGCTGCCTGTGTCAGTGTGTATCGCCACATCGCCATGAGCCAGTCTGTGCCTGTGAAGGGATAACAACAGAAAACAGATTCCAGGTCCCGTCTGACATTTTCGCACTGACAGGACACCAAGTCCTTGTCTGTCTGAATCTGCTGAAGAACGAGGCTTCTCAAAACATCATATCCCCGGTGTGGCGACCGGGTACGTGGGTGGCCTTGATGGTCTGCCATGCAGGAAGAACTGACCTAGAAATCAACGGCTGTCCTGTCAGGCCCTTTCCAGGAGCCCCCAGGTACAGCTCCTCTAAGACAGACAGACACACAGACCAAGAAAGAAATGAAAAGCATGAAAGAAAAAGAAAAGAATAGATGTTTACTCCTCTGAGACTCGTCAATTTAATGTTTTCACCTCGGCTTATTTCATTCCCATTGAAGTCTTTTTCTTCATGCCACTAAAATAAACATTTTGAGCGGTGCTCTGAGGTGCTTTTCTGCTAAACCTCGATTGCGTGGGAAAGTCTAAATGCAGAAAGAACCTCTTGTACAATAGTTTTATTGTTATAGTTATTTTCCCACATAATGTTGCACACATGCGGGATTGCTACTTTATTTGTACTCCTTATATCTTAAGTTGTAGAGGTAATTGATTGAAGAGATTGTAGTAGTCCTTTATTATAGCACTAGATCTCTAAGAGAGCTCTATAGACTTAACTGCTCATCTTTATGTAATGTGTTTTGCTCCTATGGGCTCATCGATGGAGCCGTGATAGTCTTAAGGATGTGAGGACAAAGGCGGATACAGAGTAGCTCTCCTCCAGTATGGTGGGATCAGACTACACAATAACAGCCTGATATTGGATATTTCAACAGACGTCGGGCACCTGGAACAAAAATGCGTGCCGGGTGCCATAGTGGAAGACAACCAACACAGAATCTGGGATACCTCAAGACATCCTGACAAAAAGACGAGCTTTATGTGCTGTCAATTTTATCTGAAATAACATTTGAATGTCAGAAAACATTTCAACACGCAATCTGTAATTTGTGTGAATTTAAAATAGTGTAAGTGCACCAGGCATACTTTTAGGGCCATTCTGAAATGCACTTCCTGTCTGACCCTCTGCATGCCATCTTGTTCCAGCAATAAATTAGGCTATTGTTGATCTCTTCGCTAACGCTAATGGAGAAAACTAGCGAGTAGTGCTGAGTGGATAATCCCACCTCAGAAGTAATGTGTGGAAACATTTTGGATTAGACACCATAGATGGAAATATGTTGGGTGAAGGTAAGGCTGTTTGCTGGCGTTGTAAAATGCAACTGCCCTTTATTAACATTAGCTTGTTTCTGAAGGGAGCCACGATTGGAACATTACTCCTAAAAGTTTAGCATAAGGCTGTCTACATCATCTGTCTACAATTCTGTGTTAGTTAAAAGTGTTCAATCGTGATTTTTTGAGAAATGACAGCCTTACCTCCTGCTTAGTTTGACACCATGTGTTCTGTGATGTAGACAAATCACAGATCTTCTGAAAGAATACTGATTTTGTTGGTGTTGCCAGGTGGTCAGGGCCCATTGTGTTGTCTGCTGTGTGGCTTGGCCAAATCATGAGAAGAAAATATACACTAAAATATAAAGTAGTCTAGTAGTAGTTCCCATCATTAGTAGTAAAAGCCATGGAGCTGAGTCTATGCCCCAATGGCAGTAGTTTATATTCAGTGTGAAATATGGGTTTAGTCCACAGGTATTCAGTGTTTCCTATGCCCCATTTTTGTAACTTGCTGTGAGGTCGGACACATCTTGGCCAATGAATTTTCCACCAACACTCTTGTTTGGGGCTCAGACAGAGATCCAAACCAGGCTGAGATGTCAAACCTGAAAATTAATTCAGTAAAACATCTGTAAAAGGTCTGTGGCACAGACGTTTGCATAGCTAGACAACTGCATTTTCTCAAGAGAGGCCTCTGGCATTTTGAGTGTATCTGTTCAGCGTTGTTCTTAAAAGTGAAGCCCATGGCCAGTAATAATGCTCAAGTGCTTACACTCATCCACCTGCTCAGTGGTCTGGCTATCCACTGTCAAATTTGATTCGGGTGTTAAGTTACACAGGAGGTCTATAACCATTTCTTTTGTTTTGGATGCTTTCAGATCTAGGTGATTGCTTTTCCTCCAGGAAGCAAAAGCACCGGCAGCACTCAGGAGCCTCTTAAATGCATCCAGGATTACAGTGTCATCAGAGTATTTCAGAGAGAACATATCAGAGTCTGTACTCCTGCAGTCATCTGTATGCAAAGTAAACAACTCTGGTGATAATACAGAGCCCTGAGGGCTTTTCTGTAGAGATAGATCTGATAGTGATACAGTGTGTAGTGTCCATTGAATCTGACCTGCTGTTAGGGAAAAGAGAATCCACTGGATCAGCTGAGGGTTTACATTCAGCCTAAGCAGCTTGTGGCCCATAAAATGGACTACCACATTCTGAGTGCACTTCAGGAGTCAACAAATAAAAGCCTGACCGAGCTGTTATTTGTGTGAGTAAGCAGGGTGATATACCTATATCACCCACACCTGTCTTACCTGCAAGTATGCTGAAGTGAGTTCACAAAGCCTCTGGCTTTGTGTTGCAGCCTCTTGAAGAAGTTCATCACTGCCAATGTTAACGCCATCAGGCCAGATTGCTCTTCTCAGGGATAAGATAAAGGACTGAGGATTTCCATACACCTGCAGTGAGCGATTAAATTGCTCACAGAAGATCCCTGACAGCTATCTGTAAAAGGTTTTCAACAGCCGGCTGGTCAATGCACTGTATGTTGTGTGGCTGCTTTATTGAGGTTTACGTGTTTTAAAAGTCTCTGCACAGTCTCAGTATGAATGACAGTAGGTGTAGTTGTGGATCACAAAGCTAAAAGTTCACAGAAAAGGTCATTTCTTTCTATCGAAAGGAGAGCTGCCACTTTGAAAGAGCCGCTCTACCTTTTCCCAAAGCTATCATACATGCTATTTTGCATAAAGTTTACTCACCTGGAAACAGGATGCTGCATTGTCTCTTGGGTTGACAAAATTAGACATAAAGGTCTTAGATAACAATGAAAAAGCATTGATTGTATCCTGCTGTTTAGTTTTTAGTATATACTGTTGAGATACTACTAAACATGTAGTATAATATGCATTTATATTATTACTAAATATAAATATGCAATTAATGATACAACCAACTACTTTCTATGGCTGGAAATAGCAATTACCAAAAGTGAGACCACATTCAAAGGACAATGATATCTAAAAATAAAAGAAGCTTTAAAGCTGCACTATTTGGTCAAATGACTATTTGTAATGTGAAAGGTATGGTTTGCACTGATGAACCCAGAGAATTATCACCTACCTCCCCCACAACGCTTCTTTTTTTAGCATCTTTCAGCTCATTGTTTTGGTTTTACGCCCTGCAAGTTTACTCATTCGGTTAACTCTCACTGCTCTCAGCAGTTACTTTTCTAGCCCCAGCAGGCAGCTGCTTTCAGCCAAAAAATATCTGATAAACCCACTGTATGCTACCTGTAGACAGTTAGCAACTAGTGAAAATAGTGGAGCATCACTAAGAATATAATGTTGTAATGTATAATATTATATCAGTCACAGAGGACAATCTTTTACAGAATGACTCCTTTTGACTTCCCCTTACAGTAAGTAGGACTTTGACTTCAGGACTTTTACTTATAATGGGAGTATGTTTATATTGTTGTGTTGGTATTTTTACTAAATATAACACTAAAAAATAACACTAGTACTTCCTCCACCTCTGTTTATCTTCAAAGACCAGTATATACTTGATTAATTTTGTATGATTACAGAGGAAACTTAGAGGTTAATTGATTCAGATTTACTGTAATGATCAATAGATGAAAAAAATATTGATTGTGCTTAATTTTAGTAGCATAAATAAATGTACATTAATTTATTTTGCGACACTGGAATATAACACACACTGGTATATTGATTCTGGCTTACCAAAGATACACAAATTAAGTTAATGAAATGATATTAGCAGACACACAGCTATCGATTTAGAGCGACAGTAAGTCCAATGACAGTAAGAACCACAGAACAAAGCCACAGCCGGTACGTGGTTAGTCAGAATATGTCACACTGCTGGCACGTAATGTGTGCGTGTGTGCGTGTGTGTGTGTGTGTGTGTGTGTGTGTGGTGGGGCGCTGGTATAGCAATTTCCCACAATGAGAGAATGCTATTTCACATAGTTGGCATACATGTAACGCTACAGAATAGTGTGCAGCAATTACAGCCAAGACCAAATGGCTCGAGGTAAAATCTCTGTGGTACAGACACCAAGCAGCTGTTAACCCTTCATGTGCCGGGGCCGGATAATTGGCTGGAAAAGCCTTTGTCTGAGAGAGAGAGAGAGAGAGAGAGAGAGGGAGAGAGAGAGAGAGAGAGAGAGAGAGAGAGAGAGAGAGAGAGAGAGAGAAGGTGGTGTGGAGGCATGTTTGCAGTGTGCGTATGTGTGTGTGTGTGTGTGTCCTTGGGGGTCTCTCTATCCATCTTTTCTCGCTCTCACTCTCTGGTCCGGAGCTTGTTACCATAGCAACATAGAAGAAGAGGTAATGCTGCCGGAGTCCCAAAAATTGTATTATCTTTTTCAGACACACACACACACACACACACACACACACACACACACACACACAAGCTCACACACATGCTGCTCCTTCGTCTATCTTGCACATATACAAACTGGCAGGCAGTAGTGTGTGTGTGTGTGTGTGCGTGTTTATCTGTGTGTGCCCAGTACAGCTTGTTCATGCTGGCAGGCAAAAGCATACAGACACACGCACAGACACATGCACACAGAGAGAGAGAGATCGGTTGAAGGAAAAGCAGGACAGGCGGAGCGTTGCAGCAGAGTAGACAAGGTCATGTAAGAACAGCAGGATAGTTTATTTATGCCACTGAAGGAGGATAATTTGCTTTTGCTCATTCATTATTTCTTCTGTTTTCTATAGTTGTCAACCTATCGTACAACAGGTTGTTTTGGCTCAGCAAGGTGCCATAAAGCATGGTTAGCTGGCTTACAACAGCTGCAGAGAGTACCATAAACTACCACAAAGCACTCTGTGGCTTTACTTTGGAGTACTTTGTTTTGTAGTAGTACATGATGTGGTGCTAGGCCTGGCTAATAAAACGATCTTTAGGCAGGATCACAATAAAAGTGATGAGGATAACGATGATAAACTTTGGACAATTTTAACTTGATATGGATAAATCTAACAGCCTATCACACTGCACAGCAGAAATAAACATGACAACAGCCAGTCAGTCTGCAGTTTTTGGCTTGCACATCAAAGGACATGACCATTTCCTACCACAAAGCATTGTTTGAGCTACCAGTGAGTAGGCGAAGCACTAAGCTAGGTAAACAGACTAGCAAGGAAAGGCTACACATTAAGACTAGTGTCGTTTCATAAAGAAAACTAGTGAATCTAATGGTATGTGAACTAAGCACAGAAAATAACAACAAAAAAAAAGATGTAGGATAATGGTTGGTTTACAGTTTTGCACTTTTTACTCAGATTTCTACCTCTAAAACTGAAAGATATCCAAAGGAATTTGAAGTGATAGTAGTCACAGCTTTCAGTTTTATTTATGTTATTTTAATAAGTTGCAAGGCAAGCTCACTTGTATTGTTTTGTTAGGCAGTCATTTTTAATTATGGACAAATTGAGGCTAGCTGTACCCCTGGCTCCAGCTCCATACTTAACGCAAAGACATGAGAGTGCAAATATTGACTCTGAGCTACTTTAAGAGTTAAAAAAGTTCACTGATAATTTATTGATTGTGAAATTATGTGTTGAACCCCTCAGCAAACTATGAAGAAGAGCGATGATATGACTCAAAACTTCAATGCACCTTCATCCTTTTTTTTCAGCGGAAGAAGCTGTAAATGCAATAATGATATATTATCTCCTTATAAAGTCGTTTTGGCTAATGTGTCAGCAAAATGTAGCTTATTTATGCAACTAGCAGACACATAGCAACATTGGCATTGGAGTTATGTTTATGTCCACCTGGCAATTTCCCTCTACTTTTAGCTCTGTTTTGGTCTCCTCCAAACCTGAGGGTAAATATGTGGCTCTATAGCTGCTAAATGCTCAACTGTGTTCACCAGATAGCTGCTAACTTTGTGAGTGTGCTGTTTCGTATGGGGCAGGTAGTGTGGGTTTTCTGAACTTTTTCACTGAAAACAGCTGACTGCTGCGACTGGAACAGAAGATTGATGAGAGCAGCGAGAGTGAACCAAAACAGTAAAGTTGCAGGACGTAAAACCAAAACAGTGAGCTGAAAGATGCTAAAATACTTCATAGAACTGAGGAGAACTACAAAGGCAAGTGACATCTGCGGGTTCATCACTAAGAGCGACTCCTTTAGTTAATTTTTCGGGCATGTAGATCATCAATAAAGGGTAAATAACGAAATTTCTGGTTCCATCTCTGCTGTGGGGTACACCGTTGAATTTTGTAGCGCACCATGTTTTTCTTTGACCCACAAACAAAACTTTTGGATGAACCTACCTACCTACAGTTAGCCCAAGCCACAAGCAATATCACACATCCATCAAGCAAGCACACACAAACGCATGTGGCCATGTACACACATGTAAATGAGCGAGATTAAAGTGTGAGGATTACATGGCTGTCTTTTCAATTACGTTTTCAGAATCACATAATTCCTTGACTGTGAACAGCACAGGAAGCACGGGAAATGTCAACGGCGCGCGAACGGCTGGTGCATTATAGAAATGACAGGGACACTGTCCTCGGATGCCAGCAGCATTGACAAGCATGTGACATCAGCGATAATGTCTGAGACAGAGATCATAAGCGTGATAATGGCTGTGATTACATTAGTAAAGCTATTATGTTCTAGATGACAGATCTCATTAACATATAAACAGCCTTAAACACTGCATTCACCGTGGAAATTAACAGGCCCACACACACACACACACACACACACACAGGCAAAAATGTATACATGCTGGGATATAAGTGAAGGAGATTAAACCACAAGGATTATATGATACAGATATTAACAAACATAATGTCATTAGATGTGGACACAGTAAAAAGCAACACACATGTAGTATAATACTGCACATGTACACACACACACACACAGAAAGTTCATGTTAACCTAATCTAAAACTAAATTTAATTCTCCCAAAACTACCCTTTTTCCCTCTGAGTCATTTTCTGGAAATTGTGCAGACACACACACACACACATACACACACACACACACACAGTGTTTATGTTCCTGTGAATATGGGGATGGTCTCTAATCTTTCTCTGTCTCTTCCTGCCCTTATGATAAACTGCCTGTCTAACATTGTTTTCTTATCGCTGTGTGTGTGTGTGTGTGTGTGTGTGCATGCGCGCGTGTGTCTACGCATTGGGACTTGTAGCATGGGTGCGTGTGGTTTTGTGCAACTGTGCGCCAAGTGTGTGTAAGTGCATGAACACCTCCTAATGAGTGTTTTTGAGAGGGAGAGTGAGGGATACTCTGTGTGTGTGTGTGTGTGTGTGTGTGTGTGTGTGTGTGTGTGTGTGTGTGTGTGTGCGCGCGCGTGTGTGTGTGTATTTGTTTTAGCCAGACTACGTCTCCAGAGCTCGGCTCTCTGAGCATTCTGAGGCAAACATTAACGTCACCAGATGCCTCGCTCTGACTCTCTCTCTGTTTTTTCCTTTTCTCTCTCCCCCTCCTCACCCACTCTCTCTCCATCTTTTGTCCTTCTCTCTCTAACCTGTTATCTGATAATTTGCTGTGTCTCTCTCTCTCTCTCTCTCTCCCGCTCTGATTTCACAGAATACAGGATGTAGTTAAGTGTGTTCATTCATTATCTAATTAACTAATTTACCAAGCACTAATTCTTCCTCATCAGCTAATAGTCTGCAGATTAAGTATGGACGTGTGTGTATGTATGTGTGTCTTGAGGAGGAGGGGGTGTTGCTTTTTGAGTGTGTGTTAAATTATTAACCCCTCATTATCAGGTGAAAGTCAGGAAATAAAGAAAGCCCTTATCACTGATCTGGCTAATCAGGGAATAATCAGTTTTCTTTTCAAAAAGCAACAGTGAGCAATCAGGATTTTCTTAGCACCATCATTCATGATTATGTAGTATTTGTTGTGCTGGCAGCTGGAGAAACGACCTGTAGCCTTTCAGCGTCAACGTATTCCTGTGAAATAATTGCAATGACACTTTTTCATGTTAGGAATAGTGTCATTGTTGCCACTGCGCACTCATTTTCCCCAGTGATTCACGTTGTGCTTTTATTTTTCGGTGCAGTTTGGATGTCACTGGGCCTGCTGCCACATGAAAACGCCCTTCTGACTGACTCGGGAGTTGCACATCAAAGGCAGAGCGGAAAGCTATCTTGAAATCAGATGATGGGGAGCAGCCCTCTGTAGAGTTAAAACATTAGCACTGCTGGGTGTAATCAGAGTTCATTGAGAGCCTATGAGGAAATCAGGGTGAAGGCAGAATAGAAGGAGTCCACAGAACATTTTAGCAATGATGGTAATTTACTGATAACTATTAGTAATTTCATTAAATAAATAAGTAAAACATCTGTTTATGATGTCTAAAACTATGTGTTCTGCACACTGATCATGAATCCAAAAAACACAGCAGCGTCAGATTTAAAACCCCACTAACCACAATTTAATTTGTAGCTGTTGGGGCTGCAACTAACAATTATATTTATTATCAATTAATCTCCAGAGTAATTATTTAGTCAGCAAAATATCAAAGTAATAGTCCAAACCCTAAATACATTACATTTATAATTAATGAAAACAAGATGAGCAACAAACCTCACAATCGAGAAGCTGGAACCAGTGAATCTTTGGGGACTGTATGAAAATTATTAGTGGGGCAAGAGGGAGCAGAGGAAGGGGGGAGTATGTCTATGTCTCTTTGCGTCTGTTTAAAAAAAAATTTTTTTACAGGAAGCAGGAGAGAATCAGGGGAGGTATGTTTAAATTCAGGTACACTTACTTTAAACATTAAGCACTAATAGCCATATGGAGCAATGTTTTTAAGAATGAGTTCCTGTTTTGTTTGTATTGTGCACATGCACAAGGTTGCAAGCAACACGTTATACAGGTTTTATGCTATTCAGCTGCCAAGAACATAACAATGAGCCTACAAAGACAGTGAAGAAGAAGACTGCAAGTTAACAAACATGGATGTAAATAATGAAAGTTTTAAATGTTTGTTTTTTTTCGAATTGCTTTGCAAATGCTTTATAAAGGAGGAAATGCATTCATGCAAACACATTTGTTGGACCTCAAGGATACAGACAATGTGATTTGTTTGAGAAACGCTCAGTGTAAACATAAATTTAGTTTGTTTACAAGAAAACTCCACACATTACCTTGAAATTCTAATGATTGCTGTTGCTGTTTTGTCATTAATGTGATGAACTGTACCAACTAAATTCTGCTATATTATTCTGACATCCAAAGTCCAAACACCCAAAGGTTCAGCCCATCTCCCCACCCAAATCATTTTTATACAGTCCCATAGCATTTGTTGTTTGATAAATGGCTTAAATGATCAAAATCATCAACATAGTTGTTGATTACGTAATCGTTTCAGTGATAGGTCCTATGGTCGTCATAAAAGTCCTTAATCAAAAACAGAGCCGTTTAGTTTCTGCTTGAGTTAGCAACTGAACAGAATATTGCTTTGAGGAGATAGTGGATCAGTAGTGTAATCGAAGTACAAGATGTGAACATATTTAATACTGATCTGCTGCACAAACTGCACAAGCCTGTTTAAAACCCAATAATCTCACTAGAGCTTTCAAGGACAAACACACAGATGGTCACAGGTATATTCTCCAGAGACGACTTAAGAATTTGTAGCTGCAAAAGCATGGACATCGAAAAGGGTGATAATTATGTTCATCCACTGAACTGTAATGTTTGAAAATGATGTTCAAATCCAAAATTATGCCAGTTAGTTCATTTTTGTTACCTGAATAAAACTTTGACAAGTTCACTCTGTTTTCATGAGTGACTGATGATAACTAGAAGTGGTTCTCAGCCTTCCCACATGTTGTATTTTATCATCAGTACCACAATCATCCAGAGATAAACTCAGGTTAGTCAATCATGCTGAAAGATGCTTCACTCCACCTCAATTTACTGCATTTTTGCAAAATGTGTGAAAATCCTTTTCTTCATTTCATCTGGTCATTATTCAGCAGTACCTTGTATAATTAATAAAAGGAAGTACATGTTCCATTATTAATGAAAACAGTATGACTCTTCACACCTTAGCTGTGAATCATCACACATCTTTCACAATCCTCTTCTTCTATTCTGGAAGAGGAATAGGTCACCACCACTGATGTGCAATTGGACGGAGCTGAAAAGACTCTTCAGAGAGAATCAAAAGTTTTAAAAAAAATATTACTTTCTGCTACTATCACTATAAAAAATATCTGTTAAACTGGATTACCTGCAACCACGAACATATCAAAGCCTCTAAATTTGGTTTTGACTACAAATGACTGAAACAGCTGATACATTTTATAAAAGCCGTGTTATCATGAATCGTATAAAAAGCGCTGAGAGGCATTCACAATGAATTCAGAGACGTGGCGTGAGAAGGGTCTCTAGAGTCACTAGGGTCCGTGTTTGCTCTGACAATGACTCTGCTCAAAAGTGTTTGCACTCTGAAATGTGCCTGAGTGGCCTGTTTTCATTGTATCAGACGCACTTCAACATCTCGCTCTCTCCTGGTCTCTCGCTCAGTCTCTCCTATTGTTACAGTCTCTCTCTCTCTTTAATCCTTTGTTTCACCAAGCTCTAAAAGCCATTATGTTGGAGTACCTATAACGACAGAGGCACATCATTTAATACATGCACACATACTGTACTTAAACACTCACACACCTTTTTAGTCGAGCCGGACAGATACTAGATTTTAAAGGCTGATTTCGATATCTGACGGTTCCAAAAAAAAAAAAAAAATCTGAAAACATAATATCAAGGAAGTTAATTTCTTAACAGAGACGCATAACATCAACATACATTTTGCTATTGAAGAACTTTAACAGCAAATACAACTTTAACTGGAATTATTATTATTAATTAGTGGCAAGTAAGCAAAGGTTCCTCTATAGATACACAAATTATAAAGACAGGTATTCATCTAAATGAATTTTCAGTGTCTCCAATGACTTTTTCATATTCCTGCATTAATTAATCCAGTTGATCCATTTACCAGTGCTCTTTTATTTCTGTCTATACAATGTAGGAAAGTATTTTCCAACTACTGTTTATGTCAACATATTGCATACATGCCATCTTTAATGATAGAGTGAACCACAGTGACTGAGAGTAAACACTGCAGCAGAAATAAGACAATCGATGAGAGGAAGGGGGGCAATGAGGAGTGTCTGAGTCAGCTTTCACTGTCATTTACTCGTCTATGTACACATGTTTATTTCTAGTGTTTTTCTGACCAATAATCCTTCTGATATCACCAGTTGTGGCCAGCTGTTTTGAAATGTGATGATCAGACATTAACTAAGGGGATTAGTGATTATAAAAAGTTGCCTCAGCTTTAAACTTTTAAAAGAAACTATAATTACTCCAATGCACCGACTCTACTTACCTTACTTCCTCAGTTGGCCAAAAACATGACTCCAAAATAACAGTAATGTAATGTTTGCTAACATGTTCTTCATAACAATGTAAGGAGGTGATCAGATGTCAGTGTCAACTGGTCCATCAGCAGGTACATCATTATCAGCTTCTTTTTAACTCTCAAATATTGGTATTGGCCTCATAAGTCTTGGAATTAGTTACTGCTACAGTTACTGGAATTATAGAAATATTAGTTTTGACATTTTCTTTGAGACCATCCGTGACACTGTAACAGTGTATCATATTTTATGAGCTCATTTTGTACTGCATGGAAAACCTGCAAAGTATCTGGAGCACGCTGGCGGTTGTCTCTAGAGCGTATGGGCAGCATGGGGAAGGAACACTGGGTCACCTTATTCCTCCTCTCAACCAGTACCACAACTAAATGTGACTGTCAGCCCCCTCCTCCTTGGTAAGGGATCAAAACCATAATGGGTCAGCTCCTTCCTGCAAGGGTCTGGCGGTGATCCAAAGTTGGACCAATATCAGTCAAAATAAACACAAGTAAAACACAAATCACCAAGGAAATAATATTAAAAATATGGTAGTAATGGCAAAAAAGTTTAAATTCATACCGATAATTACAAAAGGAAACAATAATCTTGTTGACCTTGCCAGCCTGACCCTTCTGACCCTCTCTGGACCTCCCTGACGGTGCTCCGATTCCACCTCACTGCCAGTGGCCAGGACGGACGTACTGCAGCACTCCCCTGACTTGGTTATTATTATTGTTATGGCGGTTAGGATTAGCATTAGAATACATACATTTATTATTAGGGTTTTTTTTCTTCTCCCCTATACTTTCCCTCAGTACGCCACTTCGCCTCTCTTTCACCCATCTACCCTACAGACTTCATCCCAGACTGACCAGTGTGGAACACACACACGCACATACTCATGCGCATACACCGACATCATATCAACACAAGCAACAACTAACATCACGTTGTTCTCCTTGTTCCCATACAAAATTTGTATGTGTTTATTTGTCCTGTATCCATTGTTCTTGTCTTCTTTGTGGTGTTCTGTGTTTTGTCTTGTCTTGCAATAAAGAAAAAAAAAAACCCCACGAAGTAATTAGAGTTGCTAAAAAAGCAAATAAAGCACAAGGACTCAAAGTACAGAGTTTTTGCATGTTTTAGCTTCTTAACTACAAATCATGTTTATATTCTTGACAAACATTTTCAGATGTTTTAGACATTTGAATGTGTGTTTCTTGGTGTTCCAAGCAACCATTGGTTTCCATTCATTTTAGTGAATATCAATATGTATGATGATATAAGTATGAAAATCAATTAGC
Organism: Thunnus albacares; assembly: GCF_914725855.1. Taxonomy (NCBI): domain Eukaryota; kingdom Metazoa; phylum Chordata; class Actinopteri; order Scombriformes; family Scombridae; genus Thunnus; species Thunnus albacares. The sequence goes on from NC_058115.1 coordinate 7,913,300, forward strand.
TTCAGTTGTTTTGTTGCATTATCTTTACTAAACTCCAGCAAGTTTTCATAGTCTGCTGTTTGATTTTCATATTGTTTGGAAAGAAATGGAAATCAATGAGACAGAAAATCTAAAACTCAACAGTGTTTGTTGAATTGTTAGTGCACATGGTTTGCAGTAAATACTGAACCTCGCATGCTCCTTTAAGAACTGTACACAGTATTAGTTGTAGTAGTACTTTCTCTAAACCTCTGATGGTTTTTGTGCGATTTCTGAAATAAACAAAAGGATTACAACATTTTTGATATTGCGATCATTGTTTTCTACGTGCAAACAAAAGACAAGAAATAAACACTAAGAAAATATGTACATATGTAAATGAGAGGACTCCTTTACATACAGTGATTTCTACAGTATGTCTGTGCATCACTGCTATCTCCTCTGTGATGTGACACGAACATAAAAAACACAAAGCACCAGAGTCCTCTCTCATTCCTGCTCTGTCCTCGCTCTCGGCCTATTTATCTATCCATCAGTGTCAAACACATGGGCTTGTGTGATGTGCATGAAAACAAAGCCGGAAGGTAACAATGTGTTTGAAGCCTGTGTCTCATTATAATACCTGCTCTCATGTCAAACACACACAAAGACACAAAGCAGTGATTTCTGATATCCTCCGTCTTACAGTAGCATACAGAAACCTAAAAGCTGTATATTTTCATACTGGCGGCATTCTGGATCTTCTTCTTCTTCTCTGTCTATCCAGGAATGCCTGCTGATATGTCTCTGATGTCTAATGCTGTCTGAATGAGCACACAAACCTGAAAACACATACACACACACACACACACACACACGTGCGCACACACACAAAATGCGTCGTTGAACTGACACTTCAAACAAAGCTTTTGTCTGCTGCCTGACAGCTATTCCTCTCTCCTTCCCCCTCTCCTCCTCCTCTCATTATCCCCCTCACATCTCCCTGTCATTCCAAAACACTCGTTCTACCCCCTCACCCCCACGCTCTTTCTCTCTCTCTCTTTCACACACACACACACACACATGCACGCTACGAATGCATTCAAGGGTTTATTCCTAATTGAGCTGCCTGGTTAAATGCAGGTTAAATAAAACACAAAGATTGAAAATATGAAGGGCTTGTTATAACACCACTTGAGCCAGAGGTATAATAATCAGCGGTGATTCATTTCTAGAAGCAATAGATTAATAAGATTTATTTTAAAGCAAATTGTCATAATGACTTCATTACTGGCGGAGGTGTCACTAATAAAAGTGTGGGTGAAACTTTGAAGTAAAATAAAAACAGAACCTCTCGTCGTTTTTGCCTTCATGGACCGTTTTGGGAATGTGAACAGAGCTCCGCCGTGTTCACTGACAGGAAGTTTCACACTTTCTGGAATAAAAACTCCAGCAATTAAAGGGGTCCTGTTGTAGAATTCAAACAGACCTTATTTAACACAAGATCTGTTTAATAAACACATTATTTACACTGATTGGTTTCATTTAAAGGTTTTTTTTTTTACATTAAGTAATCCTTAGTTTTTCCTAACAGTGTCAGATATTCCAAAGCAATAATGTGACAAAATTGTCTGCACTTGGGATGAAATTGTAAACTTCTTATTGTTCTATTTTGTACTAGAATGAGTTTCACTGACTTGCACAGAGTTTTGATGAAGGATCATAATGTTTTATCAGCCCAGTGTCCTTCTGTTGGAATTACGTTCATAATGGATGATTCCAGTCATCAGTGGCAGTGTTCAGTGGCAGTGCAGGGAAGAAGTGTACTCTTCATGTAGTGAAGTGGAAAGTGAGGGTGTGGAGGTCGGAGTGGTGGATGGGTTTGTCTGATTTTCATGCAGGAGGCGGGAGTTGGCGTCTGAGTTCAGATCTGTAAATAGTGTTCTGCTTTTTATTAATTGTTATCACAATTTAAGCAAGTGTTTTAAGTTGCCTAGCCTAACCGCCATCTTTCTCTAACCTACTGAGGTTGCCATGCGGACATATGAGCCAGAATTTTCAAAATGTTGACATTGAAAGTAAAAAAAAAACGGAACATAATTCAGAATTTGCATAATAATCTGATATTGATATTCTTGCCTGATGATAGGATTGGCATTTATTTGTTTACAGGGCCACGAGTCTACAAAACACAACGTGGGCTGAAGGTTGAGAAATACTGCCAAACTCAAGCTATTTCCCAGCCATCAATCTCCTATTAAGCTGTCATAGATTTTATTGGTCTGATGCTCATTTCAGAAAGTGTAATTCCAGAAGAAACAGAAGGATTTAACTACTGTACCGGCTTGATTTCATATAAAAAAAAGATGTATATTTGCTGTGAAAACAGGGTCCTGGTACTGAGCATGCTGGCTCACTTGTCATACTGTCATGGCTTACTGGGACACTTGAATAGAGCAGAGGCATCGTTAATGTTATTAGTAACACCTGTGCCTTTCCTACTATGACAAGCTAAAATATCTGCTGTGAAAAGGGCTTATCTGGACAGTTTGCAGCATTTAAACATAAAAGCCTCCATTTAGCATGTTTTCTAATGTGCATGTGTATGTGCATGCTGTCAGCCAATCAGTGTCCAGTATTGTGACTGTTATGCTCCAAATTAATCCAATAATTGTGCTCTTTTAGCTACACACTGTGCCATTTATAAAACCTCATTTTGGATATGAGATAAATGATGAATGACGCATTCACTTCAGTTAAAACAAATGCTTTTCATCTCCTGAGGAAGAATATGATCTGTAAAATGCCACAGTCGCGTGTGTATTTAGTGTGTAAAAGCTGATTGTAAATGACCAAAATGTTCAAAAAGCTTTTGCTCAAAATGGCTTCAAATGAGTTAAAATATATTTCCAAGTGGTTGCCTTGAACGGTTCTGACAGTTATTCCCATAAGACACAAATGCAGCATGAGTCCACAAAGTCAGGCTCCAGTTGATTTTCAATGAAGCAACTCCAGAAACTCTCTTGATGACATACGCAGCCTTTCTTCCCACTGACGACAGAACACAGAAACTTCAACATGTTCAACTCAATCCACTGACCGGCTTCAACATCTGGCTGCTGTGCGGCTCCGGTTTTCTTTTTACTGGCATCAAATGTAGTTATATAATATGAATAAATATAAGAAGAAATAAAACAAAATACTGCGTGTTGTTCCGTGCACATTTTTACCATAAGAACATATTATAAACTGTTTAATTTATTATATATTCTTTGTAATAACCCCTGTGGTTATTCACTGAGCTGGTGTCTGGTGGTTCAGTGCCTTGCTGAAGGATACCTCAGTAGCAGTAGCTGAGGAGGGGAAGAGAGTGTTACTGAAACTCTGCAGTGAAAGTGAATGAGAGGGTGATGAGTCTGTGTTAGAAACATTTACGAGTGTGTGTTTGTGTGTGTGTGTGTGCGTTTAGTTATCAGGGGAGCACAGCATAGCTCTGCTGAGATTAAATTCCCAGAGCTTACTCTGGCTATCAGCATTACTTCAGGACACACACACACGCACCCGCACACACACACACACACACACACGCACACACACATTAACACACACAGAAGGAAAGCAGAGTGGTAGGAAAGAAAGCTGCCATCGCTACATTTTCATTCACAGAAAATATCAGCATCGACAGTATGCCCACTGCTGATATCACCACTGCTATTAATCCCCAGCAATCCATCCATCTGTCCATCCGTCTGTCCATCATCTGCCTCTTTTCTCGCCTCTTTCTTTCTTTCTTTCTTTCTCTCTTTCTTTTTTTCTTTAAACTAGAGTGTTTTACTGTCTATCTATCACATTACTCCATGGCAGCAGTGCAGAAAAACTAACACACCCAGCTGCCATCTCTGTTCTTTCAACATGTGATATCATCACAAATCTGGAAGATGGAGATTCAAACCCAGCTAAAATTTAAATATTTATTCAGGCTGCAACTAACAGTTATTTTCTTTATCAATTAATCTGTTGATTATTTTAACAATTAATCAATTTGTGATTTGGTTTATAAAATGTCAGAAAATAGTGAAATATGTTGATCACCTTTTCCCAAAGCCCAAAATGCAACCTAAAATGTCTTGTTTTGTCCTGACCAACAGTCCACAACCTAAAGATTGTAAGTTTACTGTCATAGAAGACTAAAGAAACAAGAAAATATTCACATTTAAGAAGCTGGAACCAGAGGAATGTGGCATTTTTTTCTTAAAAAAGTACTCAAAATGATGAATAAATGATCAAAATAGTTAATTTCCTCTTGATTATTAATTGACTAATCGTTGCAACTCTATGTCATAGCCCTGTGTAGCCTATGAATGTTGATACAGGTTGCGTTTCCCCCTTTTTTCAACAAGCACATGTTGTGTTGCTAATGTACCATTTCATTCGGAAAGTGGAAGCTTGCAAGCTCGGCAAACTAGCGTCCACTCAGGCAGCGGATGCCTAATGTTGATGTTAGCACTGATTTGGTCATGTTATATCAACACCTGCACCTGCTCCTGCACAGTGTCACATTCAGCAATGGTGTTACTGACTGACACAGGTTAGTTTTGGTAGTTGGGACTACAGTACAGCTACGGCTAACGACGCCAGTTAAGAGCTGTTTAACTGCCTGTTTGGCTGTTGTAACTAAAGTGATATTTTGAGCTATTGTTATCTACCTGCTCATAAAGATACCAATTTCAAAAGTTGAACTGTCGGATTGATGTCTCCTACTTCACTATAGAGTCCATTCTCAGTGTTTGTGCACTGGAGGCTTCAGGTTTCCATATCACACTTGTGTAAGTTGCATAGAATTACCTTCCAAACTAGTTGTGATGTCACAAATAATGCTTGTAGGCCCCTTAAACTCACATTTTCAATGAGCACAGAGAAACTTTCCACTTTCCAGAGAAGCTCAAATATCCAACTGAAGAAACAAGAAGCAAAACATATTTTTGAGTGTAGGGGGACTTTAAGTTTCTTGTTTTTAGTGAGGACAATTTAAATAAAAAAAATGCACAAGTCAAAAAAAAAACACCTAGGATATACATTTAGATTCCTTAGCAAATTCACCATAATAAAACTTTGACTTTGTGCTTCAGTTTTGTACATTTCAAAAACTTTGATTTGGACAAAGTGACTTTAGTCCATTTCACAGCACATAGCAGTAAAGTTTCTCACTGACCTGGCTGACAGCAGCACTATGTTCAAAAACCTGTGAAAAAGATTTAATTTCAGTGAAGTGAAAAAAGATCTAGTGGCAGCAGGCTAACCTGTATGTGACAGGTAGCGCTGCACTCTGTTCCTACCTCACGCTGGGAAATAAATCCTGGATGTGTTAATTACCTCGTCTGACCTGATTCCCTCTGTGTGAATGTCTGGTGTGTGACAGACGGAGACAGAGACAGTGATCTGTGGCAGGGGACTGCGGCACTGTGTACATGTGTGTGTGTGTGTGTGTGTGTACTGTATATGTGTGTTTGTCGTAGTGACAGCTCTGTCACTTATCTTTCTGCACTGACAGACAATGCACATGTCAGCCAGTAGTTCCAGCGTGCACGGTGATCACATCTACATGTACAGCTGTAACATACACACACAAACACCTAACCTGTCAATCATCTTGCCTAGAATTCCCACTGCTCACGCTCTCTCTCTCTCTCGCCTTTTGCTCCTCCCTTCTTCTCATTCTACCTTCCTCTCCCCATCCCTCCACTCCGTCTTTCATCATTCTCTTATTTTTCTTTCCTTTTTAAGAAACTGTCTGTTGCCCTGAAACTGGGTCTTTTTTTTCCCTCCCATGGGTCTCTGTGATCACCCCCTCCCAACCCCCCCTCACCCTCCTCCTTCCCTCTCATTGCCTCTCCGCTTCTTTCTCCCTCCCACTCACATCTTACTGATAGATTAAATGTTGAAGGCGAGGTCTGGTAGAGAAAAAGAGAAAGTCTCTTTTAATTGTGTTGATCGCTAATTAGCCGGCCTGTCTCATCTCTCTGCAGTGGATGTGGTAAAACAGGATGCCCTTTCCTGGGTCAGCAGGCCACAGCCTCATGCATAACTTGTACTCACACACACTCACACATTGGCGCACACACACTACTTTGTACTTCTGAGATGCGAGTTTGGCTGGCAGCTTGTAGATTTCTCAGCGGAGGCTCGGTAACTGTGCAGTAAAAGGGGTTTTTGCTAAAAATATACAGTTATGTAAGGTAAATGCTCTAAAAACCTGGGGTTCACCACACTCTTTATTCCCCACAGACCAGTCTCCTTTGCTTCCGATCATTCCGATGATTGTTTACTGTCAGCTGTCTCATATTTTAAACGCCACAAGAAACAATCATGAATCATATCCACAAGCAATCATTTCTGGCTTTCAGGCCTGGAAATCATAGTTTATAGCAGGAGTGTAGGAATGTTGAAAGATTAAAAGCACATTTTATTGGGACCCATCCAATGACACTGTGACAGGACATAAATGCATCTGTCCTTTGCAGTGTGTGTGTGTGGTTCGGTGGGTACAGCATGTCATAAACAGTGCCTGGATTAGGAGTTCAATTCCCACTGGGCCCACCTACGTTAAAAATGAATGCACTCATGAATGAAAGTACCCAGCTAATGGCATATGTTGCATCATATTAACCTTACTATAAATAGAAAACTTAAACTGGGTTGGCCTTGGGAGCTCTGGCTAATAATGTAATTGGAACAGACACTTTGTTCCTTCTGTTCAACTTTATTGAGTTGGTTCAGATTGACCATAAATATGTTCATTCGTTATTATATTTCATTTTATTACTGACTGGTTGGCATGTTTGCCTCTGTTGGTGATGTCATCGGGAGACACAGCATCTCTTTCCATAGTTATGACGATGACACACAGCTTTATGTGGCCGTGCCTCCTGATGACACAGGGCTAATTGATTTTAGATATTAATGTCTGGATGTCACAAAGCTTTTTTTCAGCTCAAGGATAAAAAGGATAAAACTGAATTTCAGGTTTAGGTTCTAAAGCTCAGAGAGAGAAACTGCTCACAAAATTAGATTCCCTTTGACTTTGACAGCGAGCCAACAAGCAAGAAACCTTGGTGTGGTCTTTGACTCAGAGCTGAACTTTATGGCTCATATGGGGCTTGTCACCAAATCTGCTTTTTATCATCTAAAAAATATTGCCAAAGAGCAACCACTTCTCTCTCTGAGTGATACAGAGAGACTAATGCATGCTTTTATATCAAGCAGGCTGGACTGCTGTAATGCTCTTCTATCTGGTCTACCCAATATAGTTATAAATCAGCTACAACTGCAGCCTGAGTGCTGACCGGGAGCAGAAGGAGAGAAGACATTACACCTGTTTTAAAGTCCTTACATTGGTTCCCTATTGATTTTAAAAATCTTTTACTTGTTTTTAAAGCTCTTCATGGTCTTGCGCCAGCCCTCATGTCTCATATGCTTACAATGTATGAACCAGTGTGGCCCCTCAAGCCCTCTGGAGTCTTTTAGTTGTTCCAAAGTGCGGGACTAAATCCTTTGGTGAGGCAGCTTTTAGCTTTTATGCTCCGAGCTGCTGGAACAGTCTGATGAGGATCTGAGAGCAGCTGGAAGTGTTGAAATCTTTAAACGTTAAAACTTCTTCAGACTAGCTTTTGATTAAGAATGATTTATAGACATTATTTACCTCATTTTATTAATTAATTTTATTGTGTTCATCTTGTAAAATTTTTATTACTATGTTTTTTTTTTCTTAGCAATTTATTTGTCTTTGTTTTATCTATTTTATCTAGTTTTTAATCAAATTTCATTCTATTCTCTTATTATAGTTTTTAAATCTATTTTTATTTTATTACATTTTCATATTTTTTATTTCTCGTCTCACACTGTTTTACTGTTACATTTGCTCTGTCTTATTATTGGCTTGACAGTCATCTGTGAGGCACTTTGAATGGCACTAACCTGTACAAAAGGTGCCATACAAATAAAGTTTGAATGATTGTTGTTCTTAAATCCTTTCACAACACCGCCTGTGCTGTAACACCCACCAAAGCTGCACTAATCAGTATTTATATATTAACAATGGATCATGTGACTGTATAATTTAAAAGGTGTGGCTTGCAGTGATGAACCCAAGATAATTATCACCTAGCTTTGCAGCTCCTCTCAGCTCTACGGAGCATTTTAGCGTCTCCCAGCTCATTGTTTTAGTTTTACGGCCTGCAGCTTTACTGTTCTGATTCAGTCTTACCGCTTTCATCAATTTTGTTTCCAGACACAGTAGGCAGGGTTTTTTGGTTTAGAAAAAATACCACCACTACCTAAAGAGCAGAAAACAACAGACAGACAAAGTTAGTGACTATCCGGTGAACATAGTGGAGCATTCAGCAGATAGAAGAAGCAGATATTTCTCTCAAGAGTTGATGGAGACCAAAACAGTGCTAGGTAACTGAGCTAGGTAATTGTTTGCTAATACATTTAACATAACAGATTTATAACATGATAATATGTCAATGTTGTGTTTATAGTTTTTTACACTGCCCCAAGTAGCCAAAAGAATCAATAAATTCAGCATAAGTGCAGTTTTTTTGAAAATAGTATGTGGACAAATCACACAAGTCACACTTTTTGCAAAACAAGAAGACTCAAAGAGAAACAACCTTCTCACTAATATTCCTCATGAATTTTTAGGTTTATTTACTTTTAGCTGTAGACAAAAATATTCTGTTTCCTGCAGATACAGATACACATAGCAGAACTATATAGGAGCTTTCACAAAGTTCTGGATGATAAAGGTCAGTAATAGCATGAGATAAGTATTTTATTGGTGTGTGAAGATCAAGCACCCTTTGCAAAGCAAACTTAAGGCTGCTGGAATTTATTCAAGACCTGAGTGAAACAAATACTTAAACTCAGTCAGAGACATTGTGTAAAGGAATTCTATATTCTCTGTAAATGTCAGTACACACACTTCGCTCATGGTTTGTGTGTTCAGTAGAGAAGTTATTATCAGGATATTAGCTTCAGCGGAAGCGAGCAGGCCTGTGTTGGAAGTCAGATAAATAGTGATGTAAATAGAGTCAGGTTTATTAAGTAGGCATGTCTAAATATTATTAGTAACCTAAAACCATTCAGCTTCATTAATCAGGTTGGATATTTTTGTCATTACTTATCCCTCTCTTGACTTCTTATTTTATAGAAAGCCTCCTCTCTTTCTTGCTTAAACCAGAATTCTGTTTTTCTCTCACTTTTCCTTTTCTGGTTTATGTCTTTGTGTTGCTGTAGAATTTAAGTAATTTTCAGACAGCGGATTGACATAATTTACCCTGTTATTTTCCTTTACCAGCGACCCAGCTACTCTAATCACACTGCAGGAAAAGAATTTTATTCAGTGCTCTTTGCAGATCCAAAAATGACTTGTTAGTGAATCTCATTAAAAACTGGTGGCTCTCTTTGGTGGCAGAGTATGTGTCGGCCTCAGTGGGGGATGCTAACAAGCTTTTTTCTCTTTGTGCCCTTTCAGTCATCTGGAGTCGGAGCGCAGCGCCCTGAAGAGGAGAGAGTGGGAGAGGAGGAACCAGGAGGTCCAACAGGATGAAGACCTGTTCTCTACTGGATTCAACCTGTTTGGAGAACCTTATAAAGTAGGAACAATTGATTATCTATCCCTCTCTAAAAATGGTCCTAATTTTTAGTAATATAGATAAAATATAACCCAACCATTATGCGATTTAAACATAATTCAATATATTGGGGAAATAGGCTTATTTTCTTTCTTTCTGAGAGTAAGTACTTCATATCTGTGCATGAAGTACCGAGCTGGAGCTAGTTGATGATTAGCCTAGCATAGAATAAAGGAAGTTTGTCAATAAATAGTTACAGCATTTAATTCCACCTAAAGCCACAAATTGTCATTTTTCTATGACAATATAACATATTATGTATAACATGTTAATTAGTCAGCTTTGAGGTGCCTCCTGCTTCCATGCTAACGTTGTCTATTCGCCTCTTAGCTCCAGCTCCGTACATAACGGCATGAAAGTGGTATCAATCTTCTTATTTAACTCTCAGAAAGAAAGTGTTTATTTCCCAAAAACTCTTTTTTCGACACTTTAAATCTGAAACAACCAATTTCACAATGTCAAGCAAAAGGTAACTGTTTGAAAAAAGGACTGAAACACAAAAAAATGCTGTAAGCTAACGTCAGCTGTACATAGCACACTCTCATCTTTACAACCTGGCTGGGCGGTGATTCTTTACACTCTCTCTACACAGGGTGCTCTCTCATCGCTGTTTAGGAGACAGTTTTATGTTTCGCTGTTAAGTTTTGATTGATATTCGCGGGAAGAGAAGTGGACGCACCTGACGCCAGAATTTCATTTGGGGAAATGGGGTGAATTTACAACATCTTAATCAGTGAGGATGAGCCTCTCTCTTCTAAAAAGCAGCCCCGCTCTGTGATTTAGGCTCATATGAAACAATTTCGCCTTGTGCAGATTCACAGCAATCAACTGAAAGGAATTGTTATTGTTAAACAACAATTATCCTAACATATTTTTTCACCACAATGCACTTTAATGCTACTTTCATGGAGGATAAAGCCAATGATGGCCTATACAGGAGATCATTATAGGCTATTCTCTTATTTTTTCCTCATGTTCTCCCCCTGAGGCCAATGCTGTAATACCCTCGAGCATATGCTTTTAGTTTGTTCTGTTCTAAGATACTTGAGGCGCCATGATTTGGGTTTGTCTTTAGCAGAAAGTGCACTAGCCATGCATGAAGTTCATGGCCATTCTCCTGCCCTTGTGTATAAAATTGTTTTTGGACTGTTAACTCTCATTTGCCACCGCCAGACACTTCAACACTTGGTTATGCTGCCAAGTGTATCGACCTTGGGACAGACTGGCTTTGAATCTTGACAGAATGTGTTTAACTGCTGCTGTGTCTGAACACAGAGGACACGAGGGCTTCTCACTAAGACGCTGGTCAAGGGTTCAGGGGGTGAAGGCAGCACGCAAGAGGTTGTTCTGATAATGAATCTAATCCTGAATGCCTCCATACTCCAACTAATTGTTTTCAACTAATTAATGGTGCTGAGATGAGGTCAGGATGCGTATGTGAGTGTATGTGTGTGAGAGGAGAGCGAGGATATCTCAGAAGCCTCTGCTGCTATTTTGATTAAATTTGAAACTATGTTAAGTGCCTTAAAAATTGAAAGTAATTGGATCAAAATAAGAAATTGGTTTGCTTGCATTGGACCTACTTTTTTTTTGCATTTTTACAATTACTGGAACTTCTTAGTTTTTGCTGCTCAATGCATCAGTTGTTAGATAAAGAAATAACAAACTTAACCTAAATAAATTATAACCTAAAGTTTCTGATCAAAGATGAAATAAACAAGCCAAAGAATCTGTTAAATATTTAATCCAAACTGTTCAACACTGACACTTTTCAGTACTTGATGCTATGGAAATATTAAGGTTTAATGCTCATCTCCACCTCAGTTAATACCCAAATATAATTTCTATAATTTCTCCTTATAAAGTTGATATTGTGAATGTGTTAGCAAACAGTTGCTCATTTACACACCCAGCAGACACGGAGCACCATTATCATTCATTTGGAGTCGTGTTTCTGGCCTCCAACAACTGCTGAATGAAATACAGTATCTGGCTCTTAATCTGTTAATTGCTCCACTATTTTCACCAGCTAATTGAAAAGCTTTTTTTTTTTGCTCGAAAACAGTTTCCTGCTGCGTCTGGAAACTGAACTTATATAAAGTTTCAAGCTACAAAACTAGAACACAATGAGCTGTGATGCTAAAACACTCGGACCACACCGCATAGCTACGAGCAACACCTTTTACATCACATACTTGCATTTGATCCGTTGTTAACATAAAAATATTGATTTGAGCAGCTTTAAGATAGTTTATCTTGAGTTACAATAAGTATACAATTTAGATTCACATAATCACATATAATAAATGATCACTGACAACAATTAACTACCAGAGCTTTCAAAAATGCTGAAATAAATAAAAAAAAAAGAAAAAATCAATTGAGAGAGTGAGTTTATGTATTCCTCATTTCGGATTCTTTCACACACCAGCACCTGACTGAACGCTGCTGCTGTGCCGAGGATTTCTCATTAATTACAGTGATTGGCTTAACAGAGAAAACATCATTGGAGGTAACTATAATTCAGATAAAACTTGGAGTGATGATGCATCTTGTAAGTGACGGGCCCAAAGGGGTGACTGCATCATTCAGGGGATAACATGTTTACTTGTTTCATATTCCAGCTCCTTCCCACTAATCTTTTCCCTCCATACACTTCCCCACTTTATCTCTCGCTGCTGCTAAACTTGAAAAACGGCTCTGGCACACCTTGCTGCTTTCTTCTGCTGATTTATTTGCCACACTAACAATTTCAGTTGTTTTTTTTTTTTTTTTTTTCTGAGTGTTGCTTTACTTCATAGAATTCAGTGGATTTACCAAGACCACCACAACCTCACTGCACTCTCTCTGTGTTTAAGTGCTGACTGAATTTACTGAACTGCTCCTTTAGAGATCTATATCAGCCCTTTTTCATTATCACATTGGATTTATAGAACTTCCATCATTCCCGGTCTCTCTCTTCTTCGCCACTTTTTCATTTATTTCGCCGTCACTCTCTGTCTTCCTCTCTCTCTCTACCTGTATATCTGTCGCGTGTCCGTCACTTTCTGTCTGTCTTTCTCACTCTCGTTCTCCAGTGTTCATTCTCTCTGTCAGCTATTAGCTAATCCCTCTTCTAATCCTGTTAAAGAGTGTTATGCTGTTAGCAGCTACTTGGGATGATCTATATACACATACACACATACATGCACACGCACACACACACACACACATACACAGGTATTCATCCTCTCCTTCTCTGTTTTCCATTTTGCCTCTCTGTAAATGTGTTTTCTGTTCCTCTTCAGCCACCAGATCTTTTATTCATGAGCTGGAGATGGAGAAGAGATGGGCTAATTTATTCACAGCTAACTTTGGCTCGCTATGGTGTGTAGTGTTTGTGTGTGTGTGTGTGTGTACACACAGAAATTACATCTGTTAAGATTATTTGAATGCAGTCCTCTCCTTTCTTGTATGATTCTTTTGTAAATAAGGCTTGAGTTTTTGCCCTGCATGTCTCACTTTTGGTATTTTCATGGTTTTCCTGCTTTATTAGAGTGTTAAAATGAAGGATACAGTGAAGTGCAGAGAGACGTGATACAAGAGATGAATGCTGCTTCCAGTCACTTAGATTTGAGCTGAGGTTTTTTGTGGACCGCACAACCACAAGAATCTGTCGTCTTAAGTCTGTGTTCTTATTCCTGTGCATTCCTGTCCCTAAACGATAACGTAAAAATTGCACCACAAATTACGTACCATACTTAATTCTGTTGAACATGATGACATTGATCCGCCCTGAATAGGCATCTCAGTAATTTGAGATATTTTCACATTTACTTTCTTCCTCTTCCATTAAGGTTGCATCAGAAAATATTGGAATTAGCTCTGAAGGCATTTAAGTTGCAAATTTAGGAGGTTCATCTGCTTATTGATTTTTAAATTCTATTTTATACTTATACTCTTTATTGGCATTGATTTGGTCTGTACATTTGAGTGAAACACAACTTTCTTGCACTTATCTTGCATGAAATGCACTGAACATAACACATAGATCGCTTACTGTAGCTGACATGAGATCTGCAAGGAAGGCTCTAATTTTAAAATGAAATGATTAGTCAATTCATCAATCAACTGGAAACTATTTTGATAATCGATTAATTGTATCAGTATTTTTTCAAGAAAAACTACAAGTTGCAGCTTTTCTTTGTGTTATATGATAGTAAATTAAACCATTGGGGTTTAAGACTGTTGGTTGGACAAAATAAGCAATTTGAAGACTTCACCTTGACCTCTGTGAGATAAAATTTCAATCAATCAATTAATCAAGAAAATAATTGGAAGACTAATGAAATAATTGTGAGATTACTGGTGCTTTAATGTTCCTGATGGTTGTGTGACTTTTACCAGAAACCAAACCATCCATTTCATTTTTACCTGCTTCTTAAACTGCTGTCACACCAGTCTGATTATGAAAATGGGTATTGCAATATAGCAATTATCATCAAATGATGCTTACATTGCCCTCTATTAGAGCAAATACAAGGTTGGTGTTATACTCATTTGTAAGGTTGTGAGGTGTCTAGCACACACACACACGCAGAATTTCCTCCTCAGCAATAAGACCTCTGCATAGATCATTGCCTGTTATTACAGTATTATTTGGTTATTGACTGAAGCTGTTTGCATAGGAAAAACAAATCTACACACATACACAAACAAAGAAGATTCATGATTCAAGTCAATCATAATAAAAAAATGAAACATAAAAATCAAGTTTTTTTTTTATGTTTGTACATTTTTTGTGGTGTGAAAGATGCCTGATTTCTTTCCTCGCTGGTCACTGAAAAAATGAATGTGCAGTACTTTGAAAATTGATGCTCACAGTCTCATGTAGATCTACATCATTATTACAAGTAACTTGATGCTCCTTTAAGAAAAATGACCTATATTAGTTAAGCTGCTAACTCCCTGAACATAAATTCGTTATTCATGATTTCATTAACCTCTCTAAATGCAGGCAGTTTCACCTTGTCTTGAAAATTAGATAAAGGGTTTTTATTCACTCCTTCTTATGCATTTCAACCTTTAAACCTTCTTCATTTCACATCACTCCATGTCAGCACAGGGGCGATTAGCAGAGTGAAGCATTCACCTCATATGACTGAGAAAATCTATTGACCAAACCACAAAACTGATGTCCAATAAAATGACAGAACCACATTTCACATTGATCTCATTCTCTGTTTTCAGTGTTCATCATTTGTCTGTAACTCGTGATGAAATGTCACGATTAAATTATAGGCTGTAGATCTTGCATAATTCACACTTTGCTCATGATTAATATTTGCTACACAAGGTAGAAAAGAAATGTCAGAGGATGGGATAAAAATCTACTGGTCTTCACTTTTTCCTCCTCTTCTGTGGCTTTTTTACAAGAATCTGAAGCCTAATATAGACCTGCTGATTGCCCTTGTCCTTTCAAAAAATGCCAGATGATCAAATCATGTAGTTTCATCATTAAAGGAACCATCAATGACTGACACAAAAGGTACTCTTGAGCCATTCTGAGGAACATCTCAGCATTACCACATAGCAGCTGAAGGTGCCATACCATCATATATCAGTATAACCCGCACTGTCCTCCAAGCGCTGATTGCCTGAGAATCTGGGGTCAGGCTAATAATGATTCCTGCCCCATTAATTTTACTGCTCCAGCCTGGACTGGACCCTCTTAAGGGTGGCATGTGTTTAATTAATCATCTCATCCTGATGTCTGGTCAGTGGTCACCCAATTCATCTCTCACTGTTACTCTCTGGATGAGTAAAGAGGGCTTTTCATCAAGTCTGGAGAAATGGAAAAATGGAAGACTTAATTAATACTCCTTCTCTTCCTCCCTCCTGTCTTTTTCTTCTTTCTTTTCTCCTTTCAGACTAATAAAGGTGATGCGTTGGCCAATCGCGTCCAGAACACACTGGGCTCCTACGAAGAGATGAAAGACCTGTTAACCAGCCATTCAAACCAGAGCCACTTAGTAGGAATCCCCAAAGGCAGCAGTGCCAACAACAACCTGCAAACCCCAACCACTTCAGCTACAGAGAGATCCGCCATGGAGTCCCAGCTTTTCAACGAAACCCTTAGAGGAGGAACGGGAGGAGGAGGAGGAGGTGGAGGAGGAGGCGTGGAGGGAGGTGGGGAGAAGAGGATGGGAAATGCACCCTCCTCATCTTCGACTTCCATGCAACCCCCTGCTTCAACAGCATCCTCATCAAGCGCCCAATCAGTGCCACATCAGAATTCAAAAAAGTCCCGGAGCTCCATGGATTGGTCAAGGGGAGGCCATGGACAGAGCGCCCAGGGAACAGGCCTTGTTCTGGGGTTAGGACAAGGGCAGGGGCAGGCTGCAGGAACAACAAGTGGAAGAGGGAAAATGTCTTTATTAGAGGAACAGCAAATGCAAAGGCATGAGGAGCTGTTCAGCTCACTGAAAGATGAACTAGGTCTAAAGGGAGACTCAAGTCCTTCCTCCTCCTCTTCATCCTCTTCTTCATCCTCCTCTTCTGGGAGGAGACATTCTACCCATCCCTCCAAAACCCTTCCTCTCCCAGGTGAGTCCTATATGAAAAGGCCTTAAAAGAATACGTTGACATTTTAGGAAATATTCGTATTCACTCTTTTTCTGGAAGTTAGATGAGAAGATCGATATCACTCTCATGTTTGGACACTAAATATGAAGCTAGAGATGAATAGCTTAGCTTAGCATAAAGACTGGAAACAGGGGGAAACAGCTAGCTTAGCTCTGTCCAAAATTTAAATAAAAAACAAACCTTGACAGCACCACTTGATATTACTGATTAACATATTATATCTCAAAATGGTGCTAACAGAGCCAGGCTCGCTGTTTCCCCTGGCTTCCAGTTTTTATGCTAAGCTAAGCTATTAAACTGCTGGCTTTAGCTTCATATTTAGCGGACAGATATGAGATTAGTATCGTCTCATCTAACTCTAAATAAGAAAGCAAATACATACTAAATTGAATTATGCCTTGAAAAATAGTGGGCAACATCTGAATGATGAATGTGGTTGGTTTAAAGTCATTCACACGACATGTGTATATGAACACATTTTGATATTCATGAACAATCACTTTCTTTGTATTTCCTGGAGCCCCATGTGCTGATGAATAATTTCAGTGAAAAACAGACTGTATTACCTTTTGGTTGGGATTTATGAAAATTAACATCTGCATCTGATGGTAACCCTGTCTTCCGGATGATTTCTAAACCACCAGGCAACACATAATTTGCTTTGATTGTGATTGGCTCCATCCATCTGGGAGAGTGAATTTTTGGTGTTCAAACTTCATTAGATTTTGACAGAATAGAGCACAGCAATGTTCTACAAAAACAGGTGTTGCTTTGGTGATTTTTTTGTAGAGAGACAACTCACTTTTCTGTTTTGGTTTTCTCCTTCTCGTTCACAGATGGTGGCAATTTTAGATCTTCTACCATAGACGGTGGCCATTTTAAGTCTTCCACTAACACAGAAAATGGTGGACATTTTAAATCCTCCCCATTTGAAAATGAAAGCTCTCACCTCTCTACATCCTCTTCCCCGCTGGCTTCTACGTCAGTTTTGACGACGCCTACTCCTGGTCTAACCACTCCCACATCAGGACTGACCACGCCCACATTCCCACCTGGTAGCCTATCAGGGAAGCCAGTCGCAGTGCAGCAGAAGCCCACAGCCTATGTTCGACCAATGGACGGCCAGGACCAGGCACCCAGTGACTCTCCCCAGCTAAAACCCCCGTTAGTGGCCACAGAGGGATTCAACAATAGTCAAGCTTTTGGAGGAAACTCTGGGAACGTGAAGAATAAACTGCCAAAACTGAGTCTAAGCCACACAGGGGAGGTAAGAGAACAACCACTGTGACTCATTATCCATATGAAACTGTTGAGTACTGACTGGTGCACTGATTTCTCTCAAATTAACATTTAACACTAACTCATAAGCAGTCAAAATAGCAATAGTAACAGATCACATATTATTTACAACCTTGTCCCAAATAATGTAGTAAGTAATAATGTAAAGTATTTTTGTAAAGTAATACTCAATAATTTTAATGTATTTCATCTAATACTTTTTAAAGTTTTCATCATCACCCAAGTGTTAATTATTGTTTTATAATCCACAAATATTTTACAAATCCTTTGCTATTAGTGATAATGCTTAGGTTAGTAACTAGCCAGGGTTACTAGATATAAGATGAATCATTATTTAGATAAAATTACATTTAAATAGTTGCATTTAATCATAAATAATTGAAAGTCCAACTGAAATTAAACTGCATGTTGTTTTTGTTCTGCTACAGCATAAATATCTGCTCCGTAAATCACTTGTCCTTTGTTCTCCATTGAGAAAAAAATCAGAAACCAAAATGAAGTATTTCGATACAACAAATCAAATCTTGAATAAATTGATAACGTGGCATTTTATGACACGCAGAGCAGACGGTCACACTGAGCCTGTTAGCATCCTGCTACACGACACACAAGCTACAGACTGCAGTACAGTACAATAACCCACATTAGCTTTCCTGCTAAAGTCTCCTTCTTAATGACTTACAAACATATACACACGTCTCGTCCTGCACCTTAACTTGTTGAATGAGCCACCAAACAAACAGTCACTGGGGAAAAGTCCACTGCTATTGTCAGTTAGCAGGCGAGATAGCTAATTAAGTGCTCAGCTGCAGCACATTAAGCACATTAATGCATGTAAGCATACCTGAAAATGTCACTTCGGACCTGTTAGATGCTAATGTGGTCATTGCTGTTCAGTACCACTGCTAACAACCAGTCTGCCCAGGACCTGTAAGTTTGTCTACTCTGTCTCTTGTTTTCACTCAGTCTGCCAGCTGCTGTCAGTCAAACACAGACACCGACACACCGAGCATTTCTGATATTTCTCCAAATAAATTTTTCTTCCTTTTAGAGTAATAATAAAAAAACTCTTAACAATCAATAAAAAACTACTTTTGACTGTAAAAAGGGATGACCACATGTGATTACAGTTGTTCTTTAAATGTATAATTTCAATTTAACTTAAACTATTATTAGTACTTACCTATGCTGGAGAAATTTACGCTGAAATAGACCCCTCTTAAAACTTAGAGGCATCTACCATTATTCTAAAGGTATATATCACACCTTAAAATAGAATTCAAAATGTATTCAAGAGCGTGTGGTTGTGGTGGTGAGCAATGATACATACTGACGGTGTGCTTCTGATTTTCAGTGCATGTTTGCATCTACGGATAACAACAACTCTCTCTCTTGTTCGAATCAAGTACTCTGCATTACTTTGTTTGAGTAATATCACGGTGAACACTGACACATTTGAGTAATTGTAATGTCAAATTAATCTGACACAAGTCTCTCACTTGCTCCCTTTGACTCACTCACTTAAATCTCCAACCTGCTCGCTCTATCTCTCACTCACTTTCCTTTTCAAACAAGCAAGAAACACCAGACTTGATGATGATGATGATGATGTGTGTGTTTGTGTGTGTGTGTGTGTGTGTGTGTGTCTGTGTGTGAAACAAGTTGACAGGCGAGTAGTCATCCATATCGAGCAAGCCAGCTGTTCCCTTGCTTTGATAGAGCTTGTGTGTGTGTCAGTGTGTGTGTGTGTGTGTGTGTGTGTCGCACTCCAAATGAGCCTGAGATGGAGCTTTGAGCATATGGCACTGAGAAGGAGAAAAGCAAGAGAGACGGGGGAGAGGGAGGGAATTAAAATATATTTTACTTTCAACACTTTCTTATGGAGGGTAAGAAAGAGAGCAAGTACATTCATGGCCATGAGTGGTTTCTTTCACTTTGTTTCACCCACACATCCATCGATACTCTGTTATCGCCTGCTCACCATTTAGTTTTCACTCTTCTCAAATTTATTCCAGCGAGAGTTCACTGAAAGGAAAATGTAAACTCAACATGGATGAGGGGGAGGAAGAGATGGATATAAGAGGAAAGGGGGAGATTGATGATGAAAAAAAACTAAGTGGGGAGGTGGAGAAGACCGGGCAGGGAGGGGAAGGAGGGATAGAGGAAGACAATGACTGACTGATTACAGCACCTTATCATCGCTGTATTTGTTCTGGTTAGATGAGTTATTGGATGTGTTCTGCAGCTTAAACAGCAAGCAGCAGCAAATCAGAGGATTGAACCAGACAGCAAATGAAAGACTTTGCGAATCCTGTTGCTCATTTTATGCAGGCAAAACAAGGGTAAAATGGCCACCTTTTACCCTTCGATTAATGGCTCTGTGAACTGAGAGTTAAGCAACATAGCAGCAGTGGTAATCCTAATGTGTCACATGAATGCAAAACCAATAAAAGAATCCCTAAGGAGTGAATCAACATGATTGAATTTCCATGTAACTGTTTTCAAATTAGTTCAGGTGCCATGAATGTGTTCAAAATACTCAATATTTGGCTTACAGTGCTGTTGTTGATTGCTCAGTTGGTATGGGTGAGGGTGTGTGTGTGTATGTGTGTGTATGTGTGTGTGTGTGTGTTTGTGTGTGTGTGCAATAAGCCTTTAAACTGCTGTGGAAGCCTTCTGTTAGCACTATAGAATTATTGATTAGAACCCTTTATTCCCAAGTGTGTGTGTGTGTGTGTGTGTGAGAGAGAGAGAGAGAGAGAGAGAGAGAGAGAGAGAGAGAGAGTCTTAACACTATTGATCTTTTCCTCACAGTTACAGTAGACTTAAATCTATTTATGGACACAAACACACACACTCAAACATTTAGTGTTGTAGAAAAAAGAACAAAAACAAAAAAAACCCAAAGATTAAATTCAGTATACATGCTAAACACTAAAACACCCTGAAAACTTTGCTTCAAATCCTAAGTAATTATCTGTAGCATTAAATATCACATTACTAAATAAACAACAGTCAAAGTAAAGGAAAATCGAAACTGCCTAAGGAATTATTTATTTTGGGTTTAGCGCTCAAGAACTCAACTAATCTGTTTCATTGGCACTTTGTGGGTTTGGTTTGATCAAATTTGATTGAAACTGACCAAAAATCTACCAACTCTCATCAGATCAGATTCTGTTTTAAATGTTTCTAAATCCTGATTGGTGCACTGAAGTATGTTGCGTCATCCTTTTTCCAACTGAGTCTTGCCCACATCAAACCACTGAGAAAATCACAGAGAAGAGGATAAATCTTAAATGTGAACTTGGGCAGAAAATTATGTTCATGGTGGCTCAGGGGTTAAGACATTTAGACCATGGACTGCAATGTCCCCTGGTTAAGTCAGGCTGGGGATCTCTGTTGTATCCCAGTTCTTGTCAACCCTGTATTGACACTATCTAATGAAGGCATAAAATGCCCCAAAAATAATTTAAAAAAAAGGAAAGTGTCTGATCCAAGTGCTCATAATAAGAAGCTGATTCAGAAAATACACTCGTATGGCCGTTAAAGCAGTATTAATTTATCTTTTGGCCACTTGGGGGGGGGGGGGGGGGGGCAGAACAAGCTGTACACATAAAGCAAATGTTTCAGCAAACAGTTGCTTATTTACACATCCAGTGGACATAGAGCAAAATAGTACTCATATGAAGTTATGTTTCTGTCTACCTGGTGAATGTGGATCCAATTATCACTCTCCTTTTAGCTGTTTTGCTTTCCACCAGCTCCTGAATTCCTGAGGGAAATATCTGACTCTTCAGCAGCTAACTTCCATTACAAGCTAGTAACTAACTTTGTCTGCTATTCGGTGTTGGGCAGGTAATGCACACTGGATTTAGAGCTTTTTCACTTAAAAACTGCTACCTGCTACCTGAAGCTAATCTGCTGAGAACAGTGAGACTGAAACAAAACAGTAAGGTTGTAGGCTGTAAAACCAAAACAACGAGCTGAAAGATGCTAAACAACTCTGTAAAGCTGAGGGGAAATATCAAGTGTTAGTTCTCTGTGGGTTCTTCACTATGAGCAATGCCTTTCACATTACATCTGACTTATTGTTATGATATAAATATTAATTAGTGTGGCTTTAATTTGCAACTTAACTAATAGATCAGACATTCTTCTTAAGAAAACATTCTTTTAATTTATATTGTACTAAGTTGATTAAAAATGAATGAGACCATTTACATAGCATTGCGTAAAAAACACCATCAAAAAAATCCTCATATGATTCACTAACTCCTTTTAATTCATTAAATAGGCCATTTCAGAAATGTTTTTCTAAAAAGAAAAAAGACATTTCTTATCTTAAACTGAAAAAGAAGCAGAAGACACTTCAGAGAAGCATTTATACTTCAAATGAGGTCAAGCTGTCACTATGCTTTTAGTGACACTTGATTGCTTACTGTTTCCACTACACTGTCATTCTGGTAAACAACACTCATGTCAAGTGGATATACAAGTATATTTGTGAGGCTGCATAAAGGTAAACATGGAGGTGACAGGTGACATTTCCAACAGTACTGTGACAAGTTTAATTTACATGTAGTTCAAAGTATAGAGCTGATGTAATTTCACACTGATTTGGAGGCCTGCTGTGGTGTTTCCGTCAGGTGTGTGGTAGAGGTGCACACAGCGCCTCACCACTAATGTAGCGGTAAATAAGAAGCAGGGTAGACTAAGACCTCCAGTCAGCTATCACCATGAGGCTAACACCAACAAAATCAATTCTGCTCTCAGAGAGCATTCATTTATGCCTTTTTACATGAAAAGATCCTGCCTTTATATAACACACTGGTCTGGTAAAAGTGACCATAGGAATATACATTGACAGCAGTCTTAAAAGCTGGAATGAATTTAGACAGACTCTTCACTACATCCTTGCTTTATGCCCTCTATCCTGTGGTCTGTCAAAGTTCTTTATGATTCAGCAGAAGCTGGTTTCTGTTTCTAAGCAGCAGTCAGCAGTTAGCAGGGATATACTGCTGAACAGGTTATGTTGGGACAGCTGGACATTCATTTAGGAGGCACAGTTTGAAACATCTCAGTGATTGAGGTTGTGATGCACACCAAACATAAAATTGTGCTAAAAAATCACAATTGTCAAGCAAAAAGCCCATCACATTTAGACAAAATGCATATTCTAAAATGTACCTTTTATATTGAAGACGTGGATATGTGCCAGGAAATAACAAATCAATCTGCATCGCTTTCAGCTTTAAAACATCTTGAACAAAATGAGACATTCAGAAAAGTTCAAATCATGCAGATGTCACCTGAGGTTGCCTGGAATATTTTAGCCACTAACTTTAGTTCTGGTAGATTAAACAAGTAATGCTGACATCTGTGCGGCTGACATTGGAAGCACCAATACTGTTGCTGTAAGGCACCAGATGATGTCATACTGTATGCTAATTTGTATATTAAAGGGGACCTATTATGCTTATTTCGACTCTATATTTTTGTTCTGGGACTCCACTAGAGTAGCTTTGCATGATTCACAGTTCAAAAAAATCCTTATTTATCTTATACTGGCTCTTTATGCAGCCCCCTAGTCCAGCCTCTGTCTGAAATAGGTTTTAGCTCCTGTCTCTTTAAGGCAAGGCAAGTTTATTCATACAGCACATTTCAGCAACAAGGCAATTCAAAGTGCTCGACATAAAACATTAAAAGCATCGAGACAAAGTGCAAAAGAAACATACTATATAAGGACATTTAAATACAATTAAAAACAGTTATTAAAGAGCTAAGAGAACAAAACAAGCTAAGACAGGTATAAAATACAAGAGTAAAAGTTAGAGTGCTTTGTAAGACATGAATAATTATTTGACTTAATAAAAGGCAGCAGCAAACAGAAAAGTCTTCAGCCTTGATTTAAAAGAACTGAGAGTTGCAGCAGACCTGCAGTTTTCTGGGTGTTTGTTCAGATATATGGTGCATAAAAACTGAATGCTACTTCTCAATGTTTGGATTTGACTGGGAACAGAAAACTTTCCCAGACAACCTGTCAGGTCTGGATGTTTTATAATGTAACAGCAGATCAGAAATGTATTTTGGTCCTAAACCATGCATTGCTTTGTAAGCCAACAGCAGTATTTTAAAATCAATTCTTTGACAGACCAGAAGCTAGTGTGAAGATCTGAGAACTAGAATGATATGATCCACTTTCTTAGTCTTAGTGAGGACTCGAGCAGCAGCGTTCTGAATCAGCTGCAGCTGTCTGATTGATTTTTTAGAGAGACCTGTAAAGACACTGTTACAGTAGTCAAGTCTACTGAAGATAAATCCAAGGAAAAGGTTTTCTAAATATTGCTGAGACATAAGTCCTTTAATCCTTGATATACTCTAAAGGTGATACTAGGTTGACTTTGTAATTATCTGTAATTATATGTGGCTGTTGAAATTCAGGTCTGAGCCCATGACTACACCAAGATTTCTGGCTTGGTTTGTGGTTTTTAACATTACTGACTGAAGCTTAGTGCTGACTTTTAATTGTTCTTCCTGGGCTCCAAAAACAATTACTTCAGTTTTGTCTTTGTTTAATTGAAGTAAATTCTGGAACATCCAATCATTGATTTGTTCAGTGCGCTTACTCAGTGCTTGTATTGGACCATAGTCCCCTGGTGATAAGGTTATGTAAATTTGTGTGTCGTCTGCATAATTATGGTTACATATTTTGTTGTTTTCCATAATCTTAGCCAGTGGAAACATGTAGATGTTGAACAGAAGAGGCCCCAGAATGGAGCCTTGGGGAACTCCACAGGTCATTCTTGTCTACTCAGATGTGTAATTACCTACAGACACAAAGAAGTCCCTGTCCTTTAAGTAGGATTCAAACCAACTAGTACTGTGCCAGAGAGTCCCACCCAGTCTTCCAATTGGTCTAGTAATATGTTGTGGTTGACCGTGCCAAATGCAGTACTGAGATCCAGTAATACTAAGACTGTAATTTTGCCACGGTCAGTGTTAAGGTGTATGTCATTGAAGACCTTAACAAGAGCAGTCTCAGTGCTGTGGTGTGGTTGAAATCCTGACTGGAAGACATCAAAACAGTTGTTTAGTGCCCAGAAGTTCAGCTGTTGAAAAACAACTTTTTCAATGATTTAACTAAACTAAAACAGGATTTTTGACATGGGCCTCTAATTGTTCATTAGTGAAGTGTCTAGATTGTGTTTTTTAAGAGTTGCTTGATGACAGCAGTTTTCAGGGCCTGTGGGAAGAAACCTGAGAGAAGAGACGTGTTTACAATTTGTAGAAGATCTGAGGCCCTGCAATTTGAAATATTTTTGAAAAAGCCTGTGGCCAGAATATCAAGTCAGCAGGAGGAGGATTTCAGATGTTGTATAATGTCCTCCAGGTTTTTATGGTTGATCGGATAAAATTGTGTCATGGTATTTGAATTGATTTTAAGTGGACACAGGGACAACACATACCCTGTGTCTGATACGGAGGCACTGACTACTTGTCTAATTTTCTGAATTTTGTCAGTAAAGAAGGAGGCAAAATCATTGCAGGCCCTGGTGGATAGAAGATTCAGAGGCTACTGACACAGGAGGGTTTGTTAGTCTGTCAACAGTAGCAAACAAGGCATGTGCATTAGTATTATTATTATTATTATTTTTGGCTATTATTTGTCAGAGAAGAAGGACTGCCTTGCATTTCTCGGTTCCAAATTATAAATGTGAAGTCTCTCTTTATAGATGTCATAATGAAGCTGGAGATTTTTTTTTTTTGCCACCTCAGTTCAGCTTTTCGACACTCTCTTTTTTTCTATTCTGACCAGTGTTGCATTTCTCCTTGGAGATCTTTTCTTACCAGAGACAACCTTGACCTTAGTGGGTGCAATTGCATCAATAACAGTTGTAATTTTAGAATTGAAATGATCTACAAGTCCATTGACCCAAGCCAGGGTGGGTGTGGAAGAGAAAACCTGAATAAATATTTCACTAGTGTTTTCAGTGATATACCATTTTGTGATTACTTCTGTTTGAACATTTGTGTGCACTCTCAAAGAAAACAGAGGAATGATCAGAGAGAGCAACATCAGTCACCACAACCATAGAAATGTCCATAGTCAGTCCATAGTTATCAAGAACACAGTACAGTTCTTTAGTCCCTCTGTAACTACTAATAACTACACTGTCAAAGTCAATACAGATTATAGACAGCAGTTCAGCAAAGTCATCAAAAAAGATTGCACAGTTAGATATTTAGGAACATAGCTCGAGAGCAGTAATTCAGCTGAAAAGCCACATGTTCAAAAGAGGCAAAATTTCCATAAGATATGTGCTTGCATTTGAGGGACTCATCAAACAAAATGGCAACTCCACCTCCCTTCTTATGCACTCTTGCTTCACTCATAAAACTGAAGTTGGGAGGAGTTGACTCGGTAAGAACAGCTGCACTGTTATCTAGGTCTAACCAAGTTTCAGTGAAAAACAAAAAATCAAGATCGTGCTTGACAATAAAATCATTGATTTAAAATGTTTTCCTGCCAGAGACCTGACGTTTAATAAAGCAAAATTTAGTGTGTTAAAAGCATTATCTGCCCAGTTTTTTGGGACAGGATGTGGCTGACGAAGAATGGATGCTAAATTTGATACATTTTCAGAATCGGTTGGGTGTTCTTGTTTCTTAGCAGATTCACCATTCTTTTTCTATTAGCTATCAACACAGGAATGGAGGAAGCTACTGGAACACCGGGCCCCATCTTGTCCTGGGAATATTCATGAGTGCCATCAGCGTTGTAGCCTGGACCCAGCAGATATCAATTAGAGCTTGCTGTATTTTGCACACAGACAGCTGGACGTGCTGTGCTTTTATCAGGCTGGGGAGACAGGATGATTCTGGTGGAGGTGGATGCCGAGGGGGATTTAGGGGAGAGAAAATGGGAGTTGGGTGGGGGGTAAGTTTGGTCCCAGCAGTGACCAGCTCTTTCATCTAGACAGTGAACTCCAAGTGGGGGGAGAAAGGAGAAAGGGTGACTGGAGAGGAGGGTGACCTGGATGGGGCCTGGGGGGGTGAAGGAGGTGGATCCTCAGAGGCAGTTGTCGGTGAGGGGGGTGGAGACTCCTCCTCTCAGCTCGGATGTCTTCCATGACCAAAGCTTTCCTCAGGCGGGGGTTGAGGTGGCTCATATGTCTTCCTCCTGTTTTGATTCCTGTTGTCTCTTGTCCTTGGCAGAGGGAGCAGATGGGTGACGCAGGAAGTATAATAGGTTAGAGGTGAACAATTTTACTCCTGAGTTGTTATGGCAAAGTCCCTCTGCCTTAAAAATATGTCTGCAGTCCCAGAAAAAGTTGAAATTGTAAATAAAATGCAGATGAAAGTAATGTGTTCAGAGCCAACAATCTGCTGAATCTCTCAACTCCTCTTCTGACTGGCAGCAGGGGGCCACTGATAAACACCTCAGCATTCAAAGAGCTGACTGTGTTCAACAGATCAATAAAGTCTTGTTTCAGTACTTCAGACTGTTGTTTCACAACATCATTGGTCCCTATGTGCACTAAGATGGTTTTCACAGTTGAATGTGCAGCCACGATATGCAGGATTCTTTCTGCCAAGTCAGAGACCATATCCTTGGGAAAGCAGAGTATTTTGGCGGTCTTACTGCACATGCCTTTTACATCTTTTACAGCAAAGTCGCCCACAATCAGAGTTTCAAGCCCAGTCGTTAGCTTTCCCTGTAGCCTTTTACTTTCTGAGTTACTCTCAGTCCTTACCCTGCTGTGTGAAGATGAGAGGTTATCCAGGTCATCAGACGGAGATCCAGGGCCCTGCAGCACTTGGTCGTTAGGGAGGTTTGTTGCTAATTCTCCCTTTCACAGCTGTCCACGGCTGTATCCCACTAAGAACAGGGGTTGAAGAAGCGCTCTGCCTGGGTGATAATGCAGGCCAGCCAGTTGCATGACAAATCTCAGGACACTGGGCTCTGCATGTTACTTGTCCTCCCATTTCCCGGGGAAAATATTTACTCTTAGGCTTTGCACCAAGAGAATTCCAATGAGGACTACCAATTGTAGATTTATTAGCCGGTACACAGCCCTCCTGTTTCTTGGTATTCTCGTTGGTGCTAATTAGCCGTGTTTAACATGCTCTTGTCCACTGTTTTGAGTCCATGGTAAAGTGGTGTTGTTCCCACATAGTCCATTCACTACCATGTTCATTTCAAACCAGTGAATTTTGGTTTCCAGCTCTTCAATCTTTTGTAGGAGTTTGTGGTAGTCGTCAGTGGAAAAGGGGGGCATCTTGCAGCTAATTAGCTTTAGCTAAGTACCATGTTTCCAGCCACTGCAGTGCAGGCTTGTGCTGTTGGTGGGCCACGCTCAGTTTGTACTCAAGAGGTCATAAAAATATTGAAATATGGCAATAGCCCACTATATCTACAAAAAATTACAGTCCCAGTGATTTACAAGTATCCAGGAGCCACTGCTCATAGTTTCTCACAGAAGAAAAACAAGAATATCAGCAGAAACATGCAAGCAGATGCGAGAGCAAGCAGAGCAAGAACAACAGCAAAGCATTTGGGTTAGGGTTTAAGACCCCTCCCTCTGATGAGCCCATTCTGTTCTGATTGGTTAGCTTCCAGAGGCCATGTCACAGCCGACTTCCAGCCGCCCGGGAGGCTCCGTAAACAAAACATGAAACTAACTACAGTATTGGGAATTCTTCTTTTTCTCGTTCTTTACTCAAAAGGTCAACTTCTCAAATAGATCTGTACATGTTTGAGCCTGAATATGATCCAAAATATGTGTGTGAAAAACACAAACGACACATGGAAAAACTTCTCAAGTTTTGGAACATTGACAATGTTTAACAGAGATATCTGACATCATAACAGTATGTAAGTAACAGAAATCCACAAAAAGTATAATAGGTACCCTTTAATTTACTATGCCAATCATTTTTGAGTTAGATAAGCCAGTGCAAATGTTTACGGAGTACTGATGTTTCCGCTCGCTATGGTTAGATAAACGGTGAGCTGTGGACATAACAGTTTACAACCTTCTTACCTACCCAAATAGCACTTTGCCCACTGTAATTTTAAAACTGCACCAATTGATATTTTTATATTAACAATGGATCAAATGACTATGTGTAATGGGAAAGACGCTGCTTGTAGTAGCAAACCCATCGAGAATTATTCGACTCTAAAGTTCCCCTTTCAAATGACGTGGCCTGCAACTTCACTGTTTTGGGTGACTCTCACTGTTCTCATCAACCTTGCTGTCAGCAGCAGTAGGCAGCTGCTTTTGGCGAAAAAACTCAGAACTCACTGTAAACTCATTGTACGCTACCTTCCCAGTACCAAACAGTAGACAGACAAAGTTGGTGATTAGCTGATGAAGGAGTGAGGCACATATCTTTTTCAGTGTATGCCAGGTAGCTAGAAACACAAATGACTGCTAATGTTGCTCCATGTCTGCTAGATATACAGTATGAATAGGCAACTGCTTGCTAACACAAACAGCATATCAACTATCAACCAGGTTTAACATGTCAATGTTGAGTTAACAGTGTGTCCCAGTGTCCAAAAGATCAAATAAACGCAATGCTGAAACACAAAATATATACAAATAGCTTGAAAAAAGAAACTCATTGGCTGCTTGCCCCTTTAACTTAACAAGGGAAGGCACACTGGCATCAATGTCTACAACCACAGTGAAATGGTCATGTTTAGTCAGTTTAAGGGAGGACAGGGATGAGGGAGCATCAGAAGGAGAGAGAAAAGGACAGAGAGTTGAATGTAAATTTATTTTACCGTGCCAGTGAAGCCTCTTTGATTTGAAGTGAGTGGAGAGAACAAACTGAAGAGGGGAGGGAGATATTTAAGTGAAAAGGGAACCAAAGATAGGAGATGCTACTTTGAGGAAAGATGGTTTCCGCAATCTGACTGCAAATAAGTCCCCAGTGGCTGCAGTGGTAAAATATCTGAATTAACATGAGACCCATCCATGGAAAACTGTTCATTGTTTGTTTGTTTTTCAGTAAATTATGGATTCAGAGCCTCAGTATGATTTACTCCACACTGCAGAAGTCAACAAATGCTTAAGGAAGCTTTCCCTGTTTGTACATTCATTACCGTAACAGTGCAGATGGATAGTCAGGCAGACATGGGGGAGTAACAGTAAAATGTGGAGAGAAGGGTGTGTATAAAATTACAGTGTATAGAAATACCTTCTCTGAGGAAATAAAGAAGAGGCGAGAGATTGAGGCAACGAGGGAAAACGGGGATAAAATATTTTCTCACTTCTAGCAGAACTAGAAGAGAGTTATGAGGAGTCTGCCAATGCAGCAAACAGCTGGCTTCATTTGCATAATACCCATCAGGTCTCTCTTTCCCTCAGGCTGCCTGTCAACTCACGACCAAGGCATACACACATACACGAATAAATGACACCACCGTTCACTACATCAGTTCCTATATGCTTATATAGGTACCACGTCTGTGCATCCTCAAGTAACTTTGATTAGTGATGCTGTATCGGCTCTTTTGTAATCAAATTATTTACTTATTTGATTTTCATAAAGCTGACTAATTGCCTCTGCAGAGAGAGGGGGATGAAATGTTTCAGCTTTTATGCTGATAATAAAATGATCATAAAATCATCCTCTAGAAACAAAGAATTCACTCCAATGAATCAACCTACCCTTGAGTGGCTGTAGTAAGGCAGAGAAGAGGGTGCTTGGAGAGAAATATACTTTAGCCAAAGAGCATAGGGGAGGTTTCCATCACCCATCAGGTGCTGCTGGGGTGTCATCACAGCAATAGCTGCCCCTGATAAGAGAGATCACAGAGGAGAGAGGGCAGCAGACTGGGCCAGTCTCTGTGGGGTTTGAAGTTCAGTATTTTAACAGCTCAGATCATTTTCAGGTTTGTTAAAAGATCATCTAGAGAGGGCTCTGCTCTGTAGTAATGAGCTCATGTGGATGATGCGCTGTTAGATAACAATGCAGTGATGTTATGTCATGTACTGTGGTGATAGACAAGCAGCAAGAAAGCAAATAGCATGTCAGCAGCTGAGACATTGCTGACAAAGTCAAATGTACATGGATACATTTCTCTTTACATCTTACATGATTGCTTTTTTTCCTAAGAGAGCATACACACACATAAGGGTGATTTTATGAATGCAGTTGACATAGAGCACAGTTAGTTATTTAGCAATGCTGTTTATAACAGACAGAATGTGATTTCAGATGAACTGTTTACACTGGGGATTAACATTACAGAACAGTTTACTGGATTAGCTGTAATGATCAGCATTGATCTCTGCTGTCACTATAAGAGGCTGATAGTGTGTATTATTGCTCCTCAGAGTGCTGTCATCTCATGCCTAAGTAAATCGCCCCCTTCACATCATCTGATTTGGACATTTTTCAAGAGGCTGGTCAGATAAAACTGCTGTTATTTAAAAATTTCTGGCCATGGCATGCTGGTGTGTCTGAGGTTGGTGGTTCAAGTCGGGGCAGGGCAGAGCGCTCAACGCCCAGTTATCACTGACCAGGGGTTGCAGCAGTCAATCTCTGCACTTTCACTGCAGCTTCCAAATCATCTACTGGAGTGATTTTGGGGGCTTAGTGTGCTAGCAGTACCATGTTCCCGATGCCATGGGTTCACACAGTCAAGACTTTAATTTATAGTTAAAAGCCTGAGTCTGTGACATTTTAATAAAAGAATTATGGGCAGCAAAGGAAGAAGAGGAATCCTTTACTTAAGTAAAAGTAGCAATACCTTAATGTAAAAATACACCATTACAAGTAAAAGTCTTGCATTCAAAAGTGCAGAAATATTTCACGGATTAGAATTATTGTATATATTATATTACTGGATTATTAGTATATACACATGAACATGTAAGCAGCATTTTAATCATTGAGCTTAATTCATTTAAAACAGAGACAGAAAAAACTAAATTAATAAAGCTCCCTCTACAAGACAGGGCCACAAAATTGAGTCATAATGTAGGACCCATCATAGTTAATATTGTAGTTTAGTGGGGCTAATTCCAGCATAAATTTGCAATGAATCTAATCACCAAAATCAATTGACATGCAGTGAACATGGGGCTTTTGGGGTCTTGAGTCCTGAGGCAGTTCCTCACATTTCCCAGTTTGTAATCCAGCCTTGAAGATGATGATATGTGTTGTATGACAAAAACATCTGTAACTATAGCTGTCAAATAAATGTAGTCTAGGGTAAAAAGTCTCTGCCTTGAAATGTTGTGGAATAAAGGCATACATCAAGCATCAAATATAAATATTCCAGTGAAGTAAAAGTACCTCAAAACCTAAGTATAGTACTTGAGTAATCATACTCAGTTACTTTCCACCACTGATTGTGGGTAAATAGTTGGCTGAGGCTTTAAGAGAGCAGCTGTATCTGCTACAGCACTGATGGCCTTCTGTGAACATCAAAGGACTTACTCAAAGTCCCTTAAAGATGTTCGGTCACAGTTCTACTCCAACCTAATTAATAACAATTCTGGCAACCCTAAGCATCTTTTTTCCACCATAAATCATCTCCTGAAGCCACAATCATCTTTCCCAATTGAGGCTACAGAAGAGCGATGTAACAGCTTCATTAACTTTTTCAGAGCCAAGGTCAACAACATTCGCTCTCTGATGTCCAGCTCTTCCTCTCTGCCTCCTCCTGTCATTGACCTTCTGTCTGGGAGCTCACCATCTCTACTCCATTTTACTGGTGTCAGTCAGAGCCACATTGAGGAAATCCTCAGGAAGATGAAACTCTTTACTTGTGCCCTGAACCCCATTTCCACAGCTCTGCTCAAATCATACATCCCGACTCTCAGACCCCCTGATCACGTTCCATCTACCATCAAGATTGCAGTCATCTGCCTCCTCAAGAAGCGCCCCCTGGACCCAGAAGTTCTTGCCAGATACAGACCTATCTCCAACCTCCCTTTCCTGTTCAAGGTGTTGGAGAAGGTGGTTGCTTCTGAGCTTCAGGACCACCTTAAAGACAACAACCTATTTGAAAAATTTCAGTTAGGTTTTCTTTCAGCACACAGCACTGAAACAGCTTTGCTTAGAGTTGTGAATGACCTGCTGATGGCAGCTTATGCAGGGTCCCCTTCTCTCCTGATTCTCCTTGACCTGAGCATTGCATTTGACATCATGGATCACACTATCCTCTTAGAGCACCTCCACACCTCCACTGGACTGTCAGACTTAAGTGCAGATTAAGTGGTTTCAGTCATACCTTTCCAGTAGGACTGTGTGTATCTCACTTGGAGGATGCAGGTCTAGATCGCTCCCTGTCACCTGTGTTGTTCCTCAAGGATCGAATCTTGGCCCCATCCTGTTTACCCTCTACATGCTCACCTTTTGACGTGTTATCAACAGACTTGGGATGTCTGCTCATTGATATGCTGATGATACCCAGCTGTACATCAAAACTGCCCTAAGCCCTTCTGCAGCCATGTCACACCTCAACCCCTGTCTTAAGGAGATAAAGGACTGGATGAGTACACATTTCTTCCAGTTAAACAGCAGCAAAACTGAAGCTCTCCTTCTTGGCACGCCACACTAGATTCAGTCAACCCACATACCTCATTTCACCTTTGACAGCCAGGACATCCCCTTTTACTCCTCAGTCACTAATCTGGGTGTTAGGTTTGACCCTCAGCTGACTTTTGATGACCATGTAAGACATCTGTGCAAAACCTCTTTCTACCATCTCAAAAACATCTCTAAACTGTGCCCGTCTCTAATCCTGTCACATGCAAACTTGTTCATGCCTTTATCTCCTCAAGACTGGACTACAATGTGCTTTTTACAGGGATCCATGTCAGGAGCATCCAGAAGCTCCAGCACATTCAGAACAGCACGGCCAGGATTCTGATGAGAGCGCAAAAACATGAACATATAACACCAATTCTGTTTTCATTGCATTCATTCATTGGCTCCCTGTCTCCTTCAGGGTTGACTAAAAAGTCTTGCTTCTCACATTCAAATCCATCAACAGACATGCACCTCCCTACTTACAGGAACTGATCATACCACAAACCTCTATCCGCACCCTCAGATCTGCCAGCTTGCTCCTCCGGGCCCCCAGTACTAAGCTCCACACCATGGGGGATCGCTCTGCTCTGCTGCACCATGCTGTTGGAACAGCCTTCCTAACCATCTGAGGGCAGCACAGACACTAGTCTCTTTTAAAAAAGGCCTAAAAACCTTTCTATCCAGGAAGGCTTTTTCATCTTAACTTTTATTACTATTGTCTTTATGCTGTGTGTTCTGGGTTATTAATACTATAGCGCTTTGAGTTTCACTACGAATGAAAGGTGTGGTACAAATTAAATGTAACATTATTATTATTATTATTATTGTTATTATTGATGTGTTTCATTATGGCCAGAGAAGATGGTTTTATATGACTTACACTCATGATACACAGTTGGGCTTTGAGGAAATGTAAATCCACATTTTCAGTATTTTTTTCCTTACTTTGTATTTATCATATCCCTTGATATTATCTCTTCTCATGTAGCTGTAGCTGCCAGTTCTGGAGGTACATTTATTCCTTTTAAGTTCCCACCATGGTGCCAAATGAAGTGGATGACCCATTCTCCTTTAAAAAAAATACAGTAGCTATTTTATATTGTACCAGTACTAGTCCATGTATCATGCCCTCAGGCAACCTATTCTCATTCTCAAGTCGTCACATAGGGACGCTTGGTCAGGACTCCTTGGTGTTACTTTTTAATGCACTGGATACCCCTTTAGCATCATTTTTCAACATGTAGGGTAGTCTACAGAACTTCTACAGAACTCCTACAACGTCTGAAATAGACACCTTGAGACCCATGACATCTATACGAGGTGAAAAATGTCCATATTCGGAGGTGGTGGGTTGGGTGGATGAGTAGATAAATAGTTAACAAAGAGTTGACTTTGCTAAACCTAACCAGACCTTAACCACAGCGTTGCCACACTAGAAAACATAATTAGTTTTTTAACAGTGACTTCTGTGACACTGCAGATTGAAAAATGGCACTAGAGGGGTATCCAGTGCATTAAAACGTGACGCCAAGGGGTCCTGACCAAGGGTCCATATGTGATGAGTTGGGAGTGAGAATGTGTTGCCTCAGGATGCTGTAATACATTACTGACCTTAGTCTTAGGTAATATATAAGTGGAAGTCTTTATCCCATTTAATAAAAGAGGGTTATAATTTTTTAGGATCATCCTTCTTCCTGATTTTTAAATTAGAATGTATTTTATGTTGTGTTGAACACATTGCTGATAAGTGATTGATAATGGCACACTCCACTGTTTTAATGCAAAAATATTAATTCCCCAGGATGTTACAGTAGTAAAACATCCTAGTTAATACTTATACATCTTGACTGGTAAAATATGATAGATTACAAGGCAACTTCATTTTACACAATAAAAAACTGGACCGAACAGCCAATAAAATATCCAACTATTCCATAACAGCTTATGTCTGGTGCCCATAAAAATATGGTTATAAAAATCTTTATTACTCTTGGCTTTACAGAACAATACAGGGAGAAGCCCTGCTGCTAGCTCTTTAGTATTATTCATTAGGTTCTGATACAGGCCAGTGGCTGTTTCTAACTTTGTGCATGTGTTTGTGTGTGTGTGTGTATGTATGAGTGGGTGTGTGGTAGGGCCTTTTAATAAAAAATGCCCCGCTGGGCTCTGCGTTGCCAGTTTGCCAATCAGAGCATAGCCACGATATGCAAATCACACACGCACACACACACACACATACACACCGACATAAACACACACACAGAAGCACGGGCGCACACACACAGTGTGAGAAGGAGTGTTTTGATCTACCAGGGCCATTACAGACATTTTAAAATCCTATGAATATAAAAAAGAGAGCGAGGGAGAAGGATGGAAGTGAGAGGAGGAAGATGAGAGAGATGGGCGAGAGAGCATCGGAGAAAGAGAGCAATATAACCGGGTAGGAAAGTGAGAGGAGACAACATTTTCTGTTCTTTTCTGTGCTGTATGCAACAGTTTATTATTTAGTTCTAGGGGAGACTGAACACAAGAATGCATCCGAGAGATTACATAGAAGATAGTCGATTAAATGGCTCCTTCTTTCCCTCTCTGCCATGATGCTTTGTATATTGTTCCTAGATATTATAACTACCGCTGGCTTGCAGAGGAGTCTGGTGGTGAGAGATGATGAGACATTCAGCACAAAGCCTGAGATTTATGGAAATGCTCAGTATCAATAAACATGAACCGTGATTGGTTGATTGAACAAAAGGCATTCAGCAATCAGAATAAATGTCAGCTCTTTACTCTGTGCAGCCAGATGATCTAAATGAACATTAATATAGAAAGAAACAGACTCTTCCAAACTCAGTCATGTTTCCAAACAATTACAACCATGGCTGATGACTAACAAGACAGTGTCATTTGGTGGATGGCGTGAGAAATTAGTAGACGCCAGGCACCGCATCATCCACTTAGAAAAACACAGTGGTCATATTTGTGAAATATCAGGACTCAGTTTGGTCTCGGACACTTAATTCACATTTGCAAGATGTTTGGAGGAGAGGAGAGGAGAAGAGAGGAGAGGAGAGGAGAGGCGGCTAATAGGGTGATTAGGGGGGAGGAGAGCTGCTGTTGAGAAAAAGACTTTGTGTTGGATTATTTTCTCCTCTTAGGAGCTTACAGAGAACCAGTCGGTGTTTTACACCTCAGCTCTTAACACCCCAAATCCCCTGATTTAGACTTAAAGTGCATAGAGAGGGAGGAGTGGAGAAAAGGGAGGATGAGGAAGAGAGAGAAAAGAAAAGAAGGTGGGAGAGAGCAAGACAAGAGAGACGAAAAAGAGGTGAGGAGAAGGAAGGAAAGAATAACAGATGACGAGTCAAGAGGGGAGATTAAGAGAACGAGATGTTAATTTACAGTTTACACTGTTTAACTAATCACACATTTGTTAGTGCGTAGGAAAAATGTTTATTTTGTTGTTGTTTGGAATAAACAAAAGAAATATGCAAAGAAAAAGCGTAACTACACAAATAGGTGAAAGAGGGATGTTCACAAATTGAGTAGCAGATAAATATACCAGACTTCTAGGTGCTATTTCCCACTGATTAAGGAAATAGCTAAGGTCTCAGAGTGACAAAAGTGTGTCGTGTGTTTGTGTGTCACAGGCTTGCTTGTCATCCTGTGAGTGTGTCTGTGCCACTGTGGTGTGAAATACTGCAGCACTGCTTTTGGCTGTGGTGTAAACACACAGCTTTACCTGTGAAGTCACATATGTCTCACCTCATTTTACAGCTCTGTGGTTGTCAGCGTCCAGGCTGGGGACCATTGCTGAGACGTCTCTGCAGGGTAACCTGCACAGATGTAGCTTATTCTTCAAAACATTTTACTGTATTTCTACCAGACAGCGGAGAGAGAGATTACAGTGTGACAAAGACACCCAGAATATTAAACAGTTGACATATAATTTTTCAAGTGGTAATCAGAAGACACTGGATAACCCCACCTTGAAGTTTTAAAATGGAATTAAAGACTGATGAACAAGCAGCTCATAACTTTCAATCATGTGTACTTTAAATCAGCATTATGCATATTTCAAAAGCAATTCAGCTGATTTGCAGATTGTCCCCCTTGTCAAAGTATCTTTTAAATGACATGAGAACATCTTCCAAAACCCTCCATGTAGTCCACTGTTTTTAATGCTCTAATATATTAACACTACAAACTACCATGGTGAGTGATAGTAGGCCACAACTGTTGTACAGTTAGATTCTCATTTTCTTAATTAAATTAATTAAAGTAAAGCTGCTGGTCTTCTATGTTAGCATAGCTTAAACCTGCATTCTCTCTAATGGCCATCGATTGTATAGAAGCCTATGAGAAAATGACTCTACTTCTCACTTGATTTACTACCTCAGTAAACATTTTCCTGATTTATTTACGGTCTCAATCACTAGTTTCAAGTCTTCTACAATACAGCATGGTGTTCATTTTGCAGCTGCTAGCAGCTAGCAGCTAGGATTAGGGTCAGCTCCACCCTCTTGTCCAAATATGATCACTTCTGGCTTCAAAAAACCAAGATGGCGACTTGGTCAAAATACTAAACTCAAGGCTTCAAAATGAGAGTCCACAAACCAATAGATGACGTCACAGTGGCTACGTCCATTACTTTTTTTTACAGTCTATGCCTATTACTCAACATTGTGCATGTTCAAGTGTTGCTCAGTAAACTGAGACCACATAACTTTTGAAAGACAAAATAACACACTCTTCCTCTTACAAATAAAAAGTTGAACTGATAAGCAATAAAACATATTTCCTTATTCCAATACACTGAAAAGTTTCGCTTCTACAGTGCAAAGCCTACTTAGTTAGTCTGGTATGACCAGTAGCTTACGGTGGCTAATGTTTGCTAATGTTAGCTTAGCTTAAAGTGTACATTACTGAGCGAGTTTGCTAACTTTATAACTCATCTTTACTTGTGCCACTGTTACACTATGTTTTAGCATGTCACAGATAAAAATTTTGATGATTTTATCACAAAAGCAAAACAGTCTAGCTCTCTTTGGGTTATCCTGGTTAGCTATTCAGCGTAGGTTACCACAGTGATCTACTCAAGTTGAGCACAAAGATATCTTGCTTAATGGCCCAGGCCCAGGGAGAAATGTTGCTTGTGGTCATATTTCAAGTTGTCTTATAAATATGTTTTTTAAGCGTCTGACTTAAGAAAGCTGTAAGAAATGAAGAGAAGTTCAATGTGTCATTTGAGACATTTTGCCTTTCCACTTGTGTCAACATTGGTCATAGTCTCACCTAAAGATATATAAATCGTAAAGAATGCTGTATTTAATACATTTTCTTGCTGGCATTTTTATTACAGATGTATATCGTTATTCTATAAGCACTGTTAATTTCAATTCATGCTTGTTGCACAGAAATATTGCAGTTGAATTCTGACAAGTTGAGCAAGTGGCTTGTTAGTTTAGTTGGGTAAGACTAATGAGCCAGCTGCTGACTGACTGCTCGTTAGCCACTTGTTAACGAGGAGTATAATTTCAGAAAGAGGATGAATTACTACTTTAACTAGAATTATTTGTCTTTTACTGCTGTATCACATGCATTATGTTTGAAAAGACAGAACTTCCAGCAATACTGGTGGCAAAAGTACCACATTAGTAAAATGCTAGTGGAACTCAAATAAAATACAATATGAATCAACATCATCAAAGACAATGTTGTTTGACCATAATTGGTATTGGTATTGTGTGTTGCTCAAGGAAACTGTTTCCATTACAGACCAATTCCCCTAAACTCTGCTTCATAATATTTAATTAGAAATGTGTGTGTAAGCTACATGTAATCTACATGAAATGTCCCATCAAAGTAAGAAAAAAACATTTGGTTGAAATGATGCCATTGATTTTGTGGATACAGGGGATTTATTTAGTCCTCTGGGAGTATGTGTGTGCGTGAATAAACATACAAATATATAGAAGGATACACACACACACACACACACACACACAATTGATGCCCTATTGTACTGCTGAGAACCCCTCCACCTCCCACCCATCATCCCCCCCTCTCAAGAGGCACTTATTTAGTTGGTACACAGGCGTCATGCTGAGAACCACACACAGACAGACCACACACACAGCGAGCACAAACACACACACTCAAACACATCCTGCCAACAGAACAAATCAAATATACTCAGCTTGAATTTTGCCTCTGCACACACACACACACACTCACACGCACACACCTGTCAATCATCCTCTTTTCCCTGCTCAGTGAACTACGCTGCAGTAGGCATAGAAGTGCATGTGTGTGTGTGTGTGTTTCTCTTTTATACTAATTAAAACAGAGATGCGAGTGAAACTATATAAAGCCTTTTTCGTTCCATTAATATTGCTGTGTGTGCATGTGTTGTGTATATTTATAAAAGGGGTTTTCTTTGCCACTGAATGTGTGTATATGAGAGAGAAAGAGATGGAGTCTGTGTGTGGGTGTATGTAGGAGGTGTTCTGTTCGCAATTAATCACAGTAGTGAATCTCCCTCCCTTTGTCATATAATATAGATGTCATCCACAGCAGTAAATCCACAGTGCTGTTACTAGGCTGCTGCTACATATGAGGTTCGAGCATTATTGTTTATCTTAATAGCATTTAATTACATTTGTTAAAGGTTGCTATTATATCATTGTAGTATACTATAATACATTTGAACACTTAGGTTGCATAGAGATCTGGAATTGTTGTTTATTTGATATTTCTGTTTTTACTGAGATATGACATGAATGCAGCATAACAACATCAGATAGATAGAAGCAGCAAGTCCATGGGTGATTTGAGTGGCCACAGCTGTTCAGACATGGCTGTAATTATATCAGAACAGAGAGGGACGAAAGATGTAGAAGTTTACCGACAGCAGAGATTACAGCTAAAAAGTTGGGAAAACGACATTAGAGGAGATTGTTGGTGGATATCATGGATATGGACGAAACCAAGTTATGATAACTTACATATGTATTGGTAAAGTTTGATTTTCCTTTTTTGTATTCTAACTTGTTAAAATCACAAAGGTTTCAACTTCTAATGGATTTAGTAGACGCTATTAGTACTTAATACTTGCACTGTGTTACAGACGCTAGTGGAACTGCAGCAAGTCTAGCGATTTGTCTTTTTATGTCTCAGCCACACAGGATTGCAGCACTAACAATTAGATTCTAGCCCATAAGCCTCACAAAGCTAATATTAACATAGTGCCAATCTCATGTGGAGTATGAACTCCTACCCTTGACTATTCAAAGCCTGCCTCACTCTTAATCATCATTTGTCAACTCCTCCTCAATCTCCTGTTTTTTTCACTGCATATATCCTATATTAGCTTAACCTGTTAAGTGGTACTGTCCCACTGTGGGACACTTCAGCCTTGATGGCATTATTTTCAGGATCACTCATACTCATTCTGACTTTCTGGTTGTAAAATGTAAATGTAAATGTACCTTTTAAATAAGTCCAGGGTTGTTACTGTAATCAAAAGGGTTGAGGAACAGTAGCCTTCTTATTTTGGGTATGTTATTTTCAGGCTCATGCATGAAAATGGGGTGCCTGGTAAGAGGTTAAACAAGACTGTGTCAAAACCTAATATATGGCTGGACTGTGGATGGGATAGTCAGTGGTAGTGTCTAATATAATATGAATTCCTGGATAGTAAATGTTCATCCGCAATTTTCATTAGTGGCCCCTGTAATATTTATTGTTAAAGTGTACTGAAGTAGGACGTCACATGACATGATGAAGCAATGTTTGAGTCAAAAAAAAAAAAAAAGGATGTAAACACAGTTGTAAGAACAATACTTTCCACTCATATCTTGGGATGTTTGATTTAAAAGAGAATTTATTGTAATTTTAATTATAACTATTCTAATTATCTGCTAATTCCTCCTGCTCTTTCATCTTTTTTTATCTGCGGATGTCTGTAAACATATGGTCTCATCCATATGTTTACGTAGGATTAACATGCTAGGCTAACAGTACGTAAGCTGTGTGACTTTATATCCGCGCCGTGACGTCTTTCAGAGACAAACACCATTAACACATCTGTCACCAGCCCAGCACAGTGCTGTTAAACCAGAAACACCACTGCTATGCCTTATTTGTATACAGTCTATGGGCTACACACAGCACAGCACTGGCTATGCTAAAGATGCTAGCCATGCTATCCTGTCTGTGCCGGAGCCTCCGTGTGAGAAGCTTTGGTTGGTAAATGTGTGTTTTTAAGACTTATTTTGGGACTGCACTCATGGGGCTCCATTGTAAACACCCTCTGAAGACGTAATAGAAACTGTGTTGATTCATTTTGAAAGTGCAACAGCTAATGGGGAAACTCCAACACTGGGCCAGTCCACCAAGAGTGAACTTCATTACTCAGTGAGTCAATGAGTGAGTCAGTCAGTCAGTGCCGGACACACATTCGGGGTTACAAGGCTGGTCTGTGGCCGGTCCAGCCAAAAAATAAGCTAATTAACCAGTAAACATGGACATTTCTGCTATCTTTTCATTATTTTTTGGACACAGTTTGTCAACATTTGTAAATCTTTGGTTCTTTTTCTCCACCCACTCAGGTGTTTTCAATTTGTTGCTTGATTACACCACCTCTTAGGACTGTGTGTGTGTTCTTGACAGACATTCCCCCCCACTTTCCTGTTAATTTTGTAACACCTTAAACTGGAATTATAGCTCCCCAAATACACATAAAGATCTCTGTGAACATACATAGAGAGGGGTGTTATGGGTAACCGCAGGTTGCATGAACACAGCAGCTCTGTATCTTAGAAATATTTGTAACAGTAAAGGGTAAGCATGCAATGCAAACTGAATCCAATAAATAGAGACACAACACAGACTAAGTGTAACAGTGAAGTACAATACGTTGAACGTGGTATATTTTGAACTTGGAGACAGCCAGTTGTTTCATGACATTTTTGTGGAATAGCCACATAACCGCAGGGAAATGATTCTTGAAGTCGGAAGTTTCGCTTGTCACAGACCTGAAGAGCAACTAGAAAAGATACTGTCATGGGGTGAAAGTGAGCAGGAATTTCTCGTCTTGGCATGCTTGATGGTGTACTAGGTGAAAAAAGAGATTCAATGGAAGGTCAGTGCCAGTGATTGTTACTGCTCAGAAGATCATGTGCTGTACTTCTTTTCATATGTGCCTGTATGTGTGCCTTTGTACAGACTGTAAGTGGAAAAAAAAGCCTCTCTCTGCAAGCAATGTGTGGAATCTAGCCAGGAAAAGACTTAACAAAAGAACAAAGCAAAGACAAGCTTTTCACTACTTTGAAAAGTTAATAATAACCATTCTCTCTTAAAATGGAACACTGCATTTTAGCTATCAACTTATCAATTGTGTAGAAAACTCTTACTAATTTTAGTGGCACAGCTCCTTCAGATGGATGACTCTGGGTCATAATACAGATTGAAGCGTTTAGCTTGGCTAGCTGGCTCCAGGATGTGATCCATCAGAAAACAAGGCTAATGTTTTCAGCTAACCCACTCCTGGTGCAATTATATGGTCCACTGGCATTGATCATAGCTCCTCTTCTTCAATCTATCCTCCTCGCTCCCTCTCTCGCCCCCCTTTAATGGCTAAGTCAGTGTTAAATGTTTGATAAATGAGTTTTGAGACCGCTTCCCATGGATTTATTAAAATTCTATAAAAATCTCTCTTGAGTGGGTGTGCATGTGTGCTAGAGAGAGGGAAAGTGACAAAGAAAGGTGGAGTATTATACTGTGTGTGTGTGTGTGTGCGTGTGTGTGTTTGTGGATATCATTTACTCTGATTTGTGAATAGACTTGGCTGCATCAGTTTTTTTTTTCTTTTTTCGGCCACTTGGAGTCAGAAGAACGCCAGAAAAAGGCACACAGCCCTGACACTTCACTGTTGTATTGCTAATGCGCTAACGAACATTTGCCTATTTACACCAAGCCCCCAGGAACAGCGCCAGGCTTTAAAGCCAATTGCACATAGTGGTCAAACCGTGTAATTACAACTCCTGCATCTTGGTATCCAGTTCTCTTTATACGTCCATGATTTACAAATTCAGCAGTCTCAGAACAACATTAGCATTCACTTAAAGCGTTCATAGACATGTGACAAATGTTAGTTCAATATTCTCTCTCCTTTTAGGTCTATTTTGGTCTGCACTAACTCCTTGGAAATAGCCTTTATCTGGCTGTTAAGCTGTTAAGCTAGGTGTTTGTCTTGCTAGCTCGTGAGGAAGGCTGAAGAAAGGGTGCCATTTGGTGCTAAACAGCATACAGTGAGTTAATCAGAGATTTTTGGCTGAAAATAGCTGCTGCTGCTTGAAACAAAGTCTTATGTGAGAGGTAAGAGTGAAGTAGGAGTAAGACTGAGTATTATATGTGCTTTTAGCAAGAGCTTTTAGCTGCAGCATTGGGTGACAGTTCTCTGTGAGTTTGTGACTGCAGGCGATCAAAGCTCCCAGGAAGTGTGCCGGGCTGTGAGGCCAATTTGACATAGTGGCCAAACCGTGTAATTACAACTTTCAGGTGCACATGATGCACACCAGCCCAAAAAGCATTTTTCCCACACACAATCATTGGAAAAGCAGTGGCTGTAAAACGGTGAATAGTAAATTTTTTTGAGCATCACAACTCCCTCGACATTGCAAGTTTTATTATCAGACTTTGATCCATTTGGTCCGATAACATTTGGAAAGTCTGGAAGAGCTGCATGATTAAATTATCTTATCCCCATTCAAGTGAGCAGAGAGCCAACCAGAAGTTAGCCGGCTAGTCCAGCAGAAGTCTCTAGTGTGCATGATCTATTGGCCCAAAAATCAGGAAGTGTGAGCAACATCTGGGTAAAGCAGAAAGCTGATTGATTTTTTGGCTTCATGTGCCACTGAGCAACTTTCATAGGAATGAATGGGACGCCATCTTTGAGCCCGGTATCCAGTTCTTCTTAATACATCCATGGGGCGACCCCTTTCACATTACAAGTAGTCATTTGATTCAATGTTATTATAAAAATATTCATCAGTGGAGCTTTGAGAATTTTTTAAAATCAAAATTCATAAGGTGGCTGGTTGAGTCATCAGAGAGAAAACTAAAGCACCATACTGTGCCAGAATAGGGGAAAGAGACTCGCTCGTACAACTTATTTTGAACTTAAAATGACCCTCTTTTATAGTGAGGGAACAACCACAATCTGAATCTTCTGGTCATAAGTAAAGCATTAGATACACAAAGAGACTAACCCGCACACGAGCACAGACACACATCCTAACACAT
Source organism: Thunnus albacares (assembly GCF_914725855.1). Lineage (NCBI taxonomy): Eukaryota > Metazoa > Chordata > Actinopteri > Scombriformes > Scombridae > Thunnus > Thunnus albacares. Next base: position 7,957,738 of record NC_058115.1, read on the forward strand.
GCACATGCTAGTGGAAGGCCAATTAGCGCTGGGTGAAAACGACAGGCTTATTTGAAGCAATGCTTAAATGACGACATTTAATTGGATGGTAAATCAACTCCTTATCTGCTTCTCAGCAGCTTGGTGTGGGGAGAACGAGATGAAGAAGGAGAGGGAAAGAGAGAGAAGGGGTGAAGAAAAAAGGGGGATTGTGAGGAAGAGGGGGACAGAGAGAGAGCAAGACAGAAACAAATGAAATGAGATGAGAGAGAGGTGTAGAGAGGAAGAGGGAAAAGTGGTGCATGTTAATGTGTTTGTGTGTACAGTAGTATAATATAACCTTACCTGGCTGTAACGCCAGAGTGGCAGCTGTGGAACTTTATAGTGATAGGAAGCATTAGAGCAGAAGACAACAACAGAGGAAGACTACCATGACACAATGATGGATCTACGTCATGGAAACCAGAATAAATACTAAAAGAAGAAGTCAGTTTTCTCATACACTTTCAGCAGCCTATCACAGGTGTAACTAATTAAAATAATGATGGCTCAGTTCTATTTAAGTGTCCCATAAAACCGTGCCAGAAGGCAAGTATGCACAACAGCAGGATCCTGTAACATGTTCACCTAAACGGAATGCAACTATTATGAATGTTATTTATTACACCTGCATGTTTCTTGCTGTCACAAAAAAAGGTTTACTTTGGCTTACCACCAATATATCTGTCAATATCTAACATTTATCACCTGTGACACATCATTTTACTGGTGATATATTCTCATATATTCCAGAAATATCCAACAAGAAATTCCAGCATCAGTTATCTTTAATAATTTGTTTGGCAGAGTTTGACACTAGAAGGCTGTTTTCACACTCATCTGCTGAAGTTTCTCTGCGCTAGTCGTTTAAGGCGTGTACCTACGTGCGTGATTTGTGACATCGCATCTAGTTTGGAGCCAATCACAGTCCAGCATGCAAATTGACAAGTGTGATGGGGAAATATGAAGCCTCCAGTGAACATATACTCAGAGTGGACTTCACAGTGAAGTGTCTTGTGTCCAGCAGTTAAAACTTTTTAGATGAACAGTATTTGCATATTCACGGTTTCTGGGCTTTTTAATGAGGGAGAAGAAGTAGATGTCATTTTAGTTTTTAACAAGATAATTAAACTTTTTTGGTGGAAAAACCATATCAGACACAAATTATTATTCCAAGCAGAGTTTTCTTATAAATATATATATATATATATATATATATATATATATATATATATATATATATATATATATATATATATATATATATATATATATATATATATATATCTTAAAACATGTCTGGAGGGGATCTTTAACTTCATTGTTCAATTGTAAAATATCCCCTCCATTTGACACAACTCTTTGGACAGATTATGAATTAATTTCTCAATATGTCGCTACAACCAAATATCAGCTGATACATCACTATCAGATTTTTATACTCTGAAATATCAATATTGGTATTACCTCCAAAAATCCGGTATCATTCAATATCAAACACTCACAACTGCAGGCTTAAGGAGTGGCTGCAATAAGTTTGTTGTTTTCTCCTTTATAAAGAAACATGACTGTGTTCATCTTAAATGTATAGAAACGTCTCTAACCAATCCTGCAGCACAATAGACTTTCCCACTGTTCATCTTCAATGATAGCTATAGGATGAAAACTACTTTAGTGAAACCTGTTTTTTTTTTTGCAGTTAATTGAAATATGCATATAATATCACTTTAATTTTTAAGAGTTAAAGTCGGAGGACACATGAGGCGATACTCTCTCTTTTTATGTCTGAAACAAACAATCTGTAGATTATTAGGCAGGCTGACTCATGCACAAACATGCACACATATCAGTGTACACACTGAATCACACAGACATGCTCTCTCCCGCGCACACACACACACACACACACACAACTGTTTACACACACTCACACATGCAGAGTTTCCTCTGAGGGCAATGCTTGTGATCTATCTAGCATGCTGGTAATCCCAGTGATGGCGGTCACTCCAGCTCTGTAAACAGCTGAAATATGGATGATAAAAGGAGAAGATGAAACTGAATAAACGAGAAGCCTGTGGACAAAAAAATCCTTGAAGATTTTCCAAACCCTGTTGGACCTCAGACTGAACCGTATACGACTCAAAACTTCAATCACACCAACTGGATGATTGACAGTTTTCATTTGACTTTGACATTTTTTATGACAGCAAAGCAACAGTTTTTCTCTGTGGCATATTTGGGCCTCTCTGGTGTTGAAGAGGACCACGTTAAAAGATGAAGTTCACTTACTTTGTGTAATTCAGCCGACAATCTAAGCCTCTTCCTAGTCGGCTTCTGAGAGAATATCCTGAGAAAACAGTTTGAAAATAAAACAGAAATTGGAGAAGATGAGTTAACGGCTCTCGGAGGACAGCTCTGCAGAAAGTGTTTACATTCATCAAGCTCCAGATTTGATTCTGTTTGACTTTGTCTTTAAATCTTTCCGTTTCTTTAATCCTCATCCCTTTTCATTTCTCTTTGTTTCTCTTTTCTCTCCTTCATCTTCTCTGTCTGCCAATCTCCAAGTCAAATTTGACTCTCTCTCTCTCTCTCTGTTATTAGATATGAATAGACAATGTCTTTTGGGGTGTTTTTTATTAATTCATATTTTGTCATTCCACATGCTTTCACTGAGTCATTCATTTCTCTCTCGCACAGACACACACAGAGAGAGGGGAGCCTGTTTCTTCAGTCTTAAACCAATTACTATAATTACCTCTTAATGATTTTTAATTCCAGTACAAAAGAAACAAGACACTCTGGTGGATTTGAAACATGAAAAGACACAGGCATATAAAAATATAAAAAGAAATCATTTGAGTGGAATCACATTAAATGTGTTAGTTATGCAGTTTTATAGGTAACTGCTTGTGGAGTGTAAACTGGCTCCTCGCTAATATTACAAATTAATGTAATGAGCACCTTTAAGCCAATCAGAATGGAGTGTCAGGCCATAATTCATGTTATATGTGTACGTGTTTCAACTGAGAAACAATCCAAATTAAAGAATAAACCGAGCTATTTATAGAGACTGACAAATGAATATGTTTCCATCAATATATTCAACCGTTGCATTCATTAATATCACCCAGTCTGTTGACGGTTATAACATTTAATACAGAGATTACATTGTAAATGATTAATCATTCAGATTTACTTCAGTGTCGCAGTGCTGCTGTCTGCTCTTCACTGTACATGAATGTTCATAAACCAAGGACTGAAAGAATTCTGCTATTAGCAGTTCATGCTAACGTCCTGATGTTAAGCAGGTACAATGTTCACTGTAGATTAGCATGTTTGCATGCTAACGTTTGCTAATGACCACAAAACAAAGTACAGCTGAGGCTGATGGGAATGTCAATAGTTTTGCAGGTATTTAGTCATGAACCAAAGTATTGGTCGAATTAAATTGTTTTTTTTCCAAATGATGATGATGATGATGATGAAAATATATTTAACGAAAAATGTGCAAAAATACATTTCAAGCAAAATGGCATTTATGGGGATTTGTTGCATTTATTTACTATATTCTGACATTTTATAGACCGAACAGTTAATTGAGAAAATAATCAGCAAATAAATCAATAATGAAATTAATTGTTGGTGGCTGTGACTGTATATGAATGTAAGCTTTTGTATCCTTATGTACCTGTCTATGAGTGAGTCTGCCTTTGGGTTGGTGGTTGTGTGTGTGTGTGTGTGTGTGTGAGAGAGAGAGAGAATTGGTGTGTTCATGTGTGTAGACGTCTATCTATCTGAGCAGCTATTTCAGACAGAAAGGATTTCTGCCTCAGTAATTGCCTCGGCTATATTTTCCCCCCGAATCTCTCTCCCTCCCTCTCTCTCTCTCTGTCTCTCATTTTTCTTTGGTATCTATTTTCTCTCTGAATTTTGTCCTTTCTCTTCCTGCAGACTTCCTCTCTGGCTCTCGCTCATCTTTCATTTCTCTTTTATATTCACTTCATCTCTTAGTCCTTGACATTAACCGTGATCTCACAATAAGATCAATTAGGGAAACACACTCACACATGCACACACATGTCCATTAAAATCCATTAAAGCCAGTTTCTAGTCACTGCGCTAAGAATAGACGTCTATCTTTTAAATGACTAAGTGATGTGATGTTTATCATAATACATACAGTGTGCCATCTGGTTTAGAGGTCCATACTGCAAATAGGAAACAAACACCAAACACTGGTAGTGTCAGCGCCACGCTCCAGTGAACTAAACACAAGTGTGATGGACAGGGATGGTTAAAGTGAGGCAGGGAGAGACAGATGTATAGACGGATGGATAGAGACAGAAATAGACAGACTCTGTGAGCCTGAAATCATATGAGTGTTTCCATTTTTGTCTGTCAGCCGTGTTTTATACTGAGGCGGGAAATCACATTTAAATGTTCATTTTTACATCCATCAAATATGGCACCTTATGGTGTGAAACAATGATGATAATGACACAGGAAGTGTCTTATTTTGCCCACTTCTTGTCAGTTTGGGACAAAAGTGTCTTTATTATACTGAAAGTGTCATATGCAGTGTCTTTATTTGAATATATCACTGTCAGATTAATGGATGATACCTTGATAACCTAGAGAACATTGTTTTATTTTAAAATACAATTTTCAATTTAGAATTTTCTGTGTGTAAGCATTAGCAGGATATGCATCCATGTAATTTAGATGCTATCAAAGCAAGTGCTACAACATCAATTATAAATATAGCCGCAAGCGGCAATTTGCGGGTTCAAACATTTTCGCGCTCAACAGAAGGAAGCAGCTCAATCGGCCAGAATTATAGCCGCGAGCAGCAAGGAGCGGGTTTCAGGCTTCACAAAGCCGAGCAAAGTCACTTCAGCTAGTTTGATTCTGTTTAAAGAAGAAGTGAGACCAATCACACATGTGTTTCATCAGTACAATGTATGCAGGAAAAACATTCTAAATTCAACAAAGATGTCCAGATAGTAAATAACATCTTATCGTGTCTACCGCTTATTAAATGCATTGGGGAGCTCATTGATGAAAAAAATCTATTTCGTGAGAGAAATCAAATGAAAATAACACATTTCAATGAAAAAGGTCAATAACTTAATGAAATCAAAGTGTGCATGTGTATTCCAAAAAAGGAAATACAAACTAACTCTTCTGTCTTGTGTCAGTATCAGTCTGGAAAGAGTCCAGATCAGTTTCTGACAGCTCAGACAACAAGAGGGAGAATTCCCACACAAGTCATTTTTATAACTCACACTTTAAATATTACTGAGTCACATTATCATTTATTTAGTTACATCGTGCACAACTGTATCTCCTGTTTATCTGACAAAGCCTAGCGTGGCTTTGTTTATCTGAATCAGTCATCAGTCTGACTACATCAGAGACAATAACGCTACAATGGTTTACTGCCAGTCACAAATACAGGAGACAGCGCAGTACAGTCATTTGTTGTTATTCATTGTTGTTATTACCGATTCATATTATAAATGTTATCATGTGGAGAGATTATCAATATTATTACATTATGAATCTGAATAAATTCAGAGATAAAACAACATTGTCTCTTACTGTTCATCCGGTTCCGCAGTAGAGAAACAGTTGAATAAATATCAGGAACAAACTTACTGAAGGCCAGCAGATTAATATAAGCTTGAACAAAGAAAAGTCTTGTGAGTTTCATTCATTACAAACATAAAAAGACACGAATATCTCATATTTTGGCTTAAGTTTCAGCAAAGTTAGTCTTTGAATTGCTGCTTCTGCAGTCTTCACTTCCTGTGGAGTCAACAAGCAGAAATACGGACAGCACCACTCTGCCATTGTAACCCACATTGTGGTTGGAAGGAGGGGGTTTTACACCTGTAGTGATGAGAACTAACATACAGAAAAACTTAAAGTGCTTACAAGTCAAAATGTTGGTCTGAAAAATCACACAACATTCTGCTGATCAGGTGTATTGTCAAAGATTTTGGTAACATCTGTTCCAACACTGAGCAAAAAGGAAATGTTGTGCAGTCCCTCAAGGCCGTATGCTAAATTTGGTGATTGCTCAAAAATTGTAGGAGGAGTAACAAAAAAACAGATATGGACAAAATTCTCAGTGGTGGAAAATCTATTTAGGCACAAATGGGCGCGTCTTATATGGATAAATTCACCTGGACCCACAGAATCCAGGAAAAAACAGAAACAAAATTTTGTTTGTGAGGCTTATGGTTCAAAAGTTATAGTCCAAAACGTAAAGTAATTTGTTAAAACACCACCATATGGCTGACATGGGTGATTATCAGTGGTGGGAGTCATAAGAACCCACCTACCAAATTTGGTTGGTTTTGGACTTATGGTTGCTGAGCTTAAGACACTTTTAGCAGAGAAAAATAAGAATCGGAACAAAAACAACTGGGTTCTACCGCTTCGGAGTTTGAACCCAAAACACATAGTAGGGCTGTCATCAAGTTAGCTTTCTTTGTATTTTCCCAAATATTATTAACATATCAGATGTATTGCTCCTTTCATTTCTTTCCACCATCTACACATATTAAATATTAGAAAAATTCAAAGCTTTCCTTCTTTCTTCTGGAATAACACTGCCAACTTCCTGTTTTAAGCTGTGAAACAATTTGTTGTTGTGCCATAAAACAGATTCCTAACCAAACTGTGTGACTATTACATAATATTATTGTAACATTTTTGATTCAAATGCCACAATTAAAATAAGTCTTACGTTGTAGACCCATTGAATATGGTGCAACGAGAAGCAAAGTGAGTGAGTTGTGGGATAGCAGTCGACGTAGAGCAGCCCAACGATGCAGAAAAAGGGAATACTCGAAGTAGAAAATGTTTAACTTCATGAAAAATGAGGGAAAAATTTGGAATTTTCCAAAAAAACTGACAAAGACTTGTAGCTTGTGCACATTGACACCCTGGAGCAGTGCTGGACAGTGAGGTGATCTTGGTGTGGTGGCCACAATCAGTACTGCAGGATCATATGTTAAACACTTGACCAAAAAGACTTAAACAATCATTACAAAAATAGCCATAAAACAGCTTTTTCTCAGCATCACAAATACCCTGAAATGACTCTGTATTGTCAGAATTTGATCCATTAGGTCCAGTAAAATTTGCAGTCTGGTGGATCTGTATCAGTAAATTATTTGATGCCATCGATGTGTGTGGGGACCCAAAGGGAAGTCAGCTGGCTTAGCTGTCTCTAACACACATGCTCTCAACTGGATTAACAGAGTGACAACAGAGAAGTTGTGGACATTTACCATCAGACTAAAATTTGAAGAAGCTGTCTTAAATTATACTAAATTAAAGTACACCTCATGTATTGAGTGTATAATAATAATGAAACATGTGGTTCATGAAAGAATATCATTATCAAGTAATATTGAACCACATGTTGGTTCACTATTACACAATACAAATGTAGCATGTCTGTTTGATATTGTTATAACCTAAGGGTGAAGGTAGCCTCAGATCTTTGTTTTGTTGGAAAGCACACGTCTTCGTTCGCCCACTCTGGTTTCCTGTTGACTCACCGTCCAATTAATCTAATGCTGATGTAGAGTAACATGCAATTGTGGAAGCACAACTCATGTCTCGTTGGTGAGCTCAAGCAGTTTTTACTCCACATTCTACCACACACACACACACACACACACCAGCTCGGATCACTTTTATTGTTTTGTTGTTTTAACGGTCAGTGCTTTAAGGCTGAAGATGATGTCATCCTCCTCATCGTGGTTACTAAATTGTTCCTCTGTTCATGTTGGTGCTATTAGTAATGGTGTGTGACAGAGGTTATGGTGCTGTAATATGTCAGACATGAGTTCTACTGTGAATTGCTCTCAGTCTTTCAGCCTTTCTCTCTTCCTGCAGCTGTTCCTCCATCTCTTTGTCCTTCTTTAATGAGCCTGTTTGTTGGAATGATCCACGCCAAGAACTAGCCCAGGGAACTGCTTTATTTTGTTTTCAATTACTTTTTGGAAGCGATAATCCGGCAATGGATAGTTATTCTTGTGTCTTGTAGGTTTTAGCTAACAAAGTCATGTGTTTCCAGCAGCAGCAGTAATGGTTTGTTTGGAATAAATAGAAGAACTACTCTGTTGTTTGCATGAACAGCAATACACACTTTGGCTGAACTGGCAAAACAAAGAGTTGCAGCTCCAGAAACTTCATTATTTGGCTTGTGTTTTAAATTTGTTGTTTAATGGTTGAGTTTTCATTGTTTGCCATGATATTTTGCAGTATTTTTATGTTTTACCTTTTTTGTTGGAGTTCCACCCCTTTCTGAATCGACAAGCCAGTCACCTGGTGTAATGCCACGTCAGTCCAGATCACTTTGATCAGTTTAATAAGAACAACTTTATTGACAAGGGTGCATGTTAACACAGATTTGCAGTGTGCAGCCATTGAACTGTTAAATTCAATCTGAGTAGTTCCATATGACTTAACTCCAACTGCCTCTTTCTTCCTCTTTAAATGAAACTCCAGTCAGTCCCATGAATTGTTGAGCTGAAATGGCCCAGCGGTTAACGCAGCACAGGCCAAACCACAGGCATTTTATGGCTTTTTCGAATTTTAAAACTGAGCTTTCAAAATGTTCCTCCAATACTTTCCCCTGCCCACATGTACAAACCAGTGTTCTTAAATCACACAAATATATAGGAGGAGGGTAAATATAATTCTTACTATATTACATTGTCTTAGACACCCAAAATGCACGTCTTGTTCTTCCTTGTAAAAATTGTAAAAATAGATTTACAACATGAGCAACAAATAGACTACTTTAAATGAATGTTTTGGAGTTGACCCCTGCTCCTAACGGTGATTGCACTGAGGTTTTTGGCATCTAAGATTTGGACGGTGGTGTCTATTTTTTAACCTTTCCAAAACCAAATGAGAAAAGTGTAAGGAATGGATCACATAGTATGTTTAAGATACAATTGTTAGGATGCCTGGCTAACTAGCTTAAGACCTACAGGTGTAGCCTGCTGTTATGTATGTTTACAGGTTACATTACAAAAAGCCTCATTCACGCGCTGTCAGGAAGCCATTCTAGGAAGTTGTGAGAGTTTAGTTAGCGGCCACGTCTACTTGTTATTGGATTTGGGGAGGTTTATACTCCAACAACTCTGGTCATCTTTACCAGAGATATTGCTACTTTTGCTAAACACTTAACAGTCAAATAACAGTCTGCCCTTATTTATCATAATTACAATACTCGGATTAACTAGATCTACACTGCAATACAAGGGTAATGTTCCCTTGTATTTCCATATCTTCTACCAGACCAGTCTTGTCATTCTGTGTACAAATAACATGACTTCACACTTTCAAATTGCATGCAGTGCATACGTCAAAGTCCAATTTTGCATGCAGGTGATACGCCAATCTTTCCCAGAGAAGTGACATGAGTAGTGTCTAAAAAATCATCACACACATATACCGAATAAGGCAAGCAACCATTTCAACAGTTGAATGATCATAGAGCGCCATGTGAGGTGATGTGAAGGTATCAGGAATAGCACATAGAGACAATGTATCGCATTGCGTTGTCTATTAGAAATTATGTTTGTTTTGTTGTTCTGTTGTTTTCAGACACAGACATTTTTCATTTTCCTGGTCAGAAACAGCAGATACATTTATAAAAGACTTGATTTTCTTTCTCCTCTTTATAAAACAGAAAATAAAACTAATGTTTGAACAGTAGCACTCAGGAATACGCAGGTGTACTTAGTAAAATAGTATTTGAAGATATCAGCAATAAAGTGTACTACTGTTATTACTGAAATAAACAGCCTTTCTCTCTCTCCTCGCTGCTCTCCACGCCTCCGTGGTGCTGAAAGACACGCAGCGGCTATTTTCAACTGTTTTTAAATTCTTATTATTCATATACTTATTAATAAGGATGATAATGAATAGTAACTAAATCGAATGCTTTATAAATGTTGTATCTACTTTTTGGGACCACAAAAACTGTTTACATTTTTCTTTTTTTTTCACATTGGTACCTCCCAGCAAGCCTATTGGCTGGTGCTCTCAGGCACTCACCTGATGCGATATATGGATAATCCGGTTTAGTTTACTTACACACACACATACACATTAACACACACACAGGGGCCTATTTTGGCCTAGTACAACCATAAGCAGCAGACTTACACTTGATTATCATTTCTACCGCGGTTCATGTTTGTAGCAGCATGGTACAATGCCCTTAATGTACGTCCCATCTAGTGCGAGTCTTTATAACAAACACTCTGGGATTGTTAATTAAATAATCCATGATTTATAGCTGTCCTAGTCACTTACCTCGGTTCATACCAGGTTAGTTGGAGTGTGGTTGGTTTGCTTGAACACCTTCTGGGCTCCTGGCTGTGAATTTAAGCAACTGTCCAATCAACACAGAGATAAATATCACGCATCAATCAGTAATTTAAGATGCAGCTCCATGGTAACACCGATGAAACAGCCGGTTTTCAAATGCCAGAAAGACTTTGACCATAATACATTTTCCTGTTCATCTCTGTTGCTGTCGCAGTGTTTTGGCGTGAGAATTGTTTGGGCAGTGTGAGAGTGTGAGACTGAAGATGAAAGCGTTCATCAAACGCTAGAAGTGTGAGAGTTGGCAACCCTATGATTCCTTTTTTAAAACCCTTTAAAAAGTGCCGTAAAAAGGGACTTTTATGACGCTTCAACCAACTCATGGAGCTAACGTTAGCTTAAAGAGCTAGCTAGCTACAGCTGGTAAAATTTGCTAGCAACAGTTGTCATTTCACACGATAAATCGATGGTCTTCAGCTAGAAATGAGAAATCTGCTTTTGTCTACCTCTGTCTGAAATCAGAACCCATTGTTTCAAAAAATTACTAAGAATTTCGAGTGAATCTGTCACGGGTATTGTTGGAAACTGCATATGTACCGTGCGAGGATGGAAAGCTTGACAGGCGGGGAATGGGGCTTCACAAATGGTCAATTATGATTGTGGTGTGGATGAGTCTGTTTCACTTTTTCATTGCTTATAACTCTCTGTTCCTGCTTCACATGTAATGTAATGGTGCTTTAAATAGGATTGAAGTCAAGTCTCTCTGTCTCTTCTTTGTTTTCTCAGGTCAGCCTACCAAACGACTCCAGCTGTGTTGAAGAGATTCTGCGGGTATGTTGCTTGGGTAATGGGTACACACACACACACACACGTTGCACTGATTATCAGCTGTTTTCTGTTTGCTCACAAAGACCTTTGAGACAGTCTGATTTTAGGAAGGAAAGACAGGGGAGAGAGAAAAAGAGATGCAGAGGGAATGAAAGGCAGAGGGAGAGAAAGAGGGAGATCTGTTGGCTTGGTCAATGATTAAACAAGTTTTTGTTTTTGTAGAATGACATCATGCAGAAATCTTTTCCACAATGTTCTCCTCTCCTCTGCCCTCCTTTCATCTCTCTCTTTCTATCTCACTCTTTTCCTATCTGCATGTCATCAAAATTACATCAAGCAACACATTTTTTCCACAATTCCCCCTCTTTTTCCTTTCTTGTCTTTTTGTTTTGTTACTGTGTTTCTTCACAGTGATGTCAAAAAGAAATGTTTTCCCACTAATCTTCTCGCCAGTCAGAAGATTTGCCGCTATAAAGACGAGGACCTTCTCCGAGTGCTTTATGTCAAGTTATCTCTCTCCTTCCTCACTCTCTGTCTTCTTCGCTGTATTTGTCTCTATCTCCTCTTTCTCCTTTGTTGTATCACTCACAGTGCTATCTCTCTCTTTCTCTGTCTGTCTTCCTCTCTTCATCCCTCTCTGCCCTCTGTCATTCCCCTCTCTCTCTCTCCCTTTCACAAATCAATATGCTGGCCAACAGGCTGTGTGACAGATAGTGTGCTGTGAGCTGCATGAAAAGCCTTTGTCAATAATATTGGTGCGCTATTGAATTCAGTCTGTGGTTTTTAGCCGTGTCAAGTGGAAAGATCAGGGCGTTCAAAATGTGAGGTGAGGTGAATCGGAGCGGAGGCCTGTGGCTCATTTTTCCCTTTCTGTGACGGCACAGCTACAAGTTGGTTGTCACAGAAACATTGTTGTTTTGGATGTTTTCACAATTATAGGTAACAGTGTGTATCAGAGATATTGTGTACAGAGGAAGAGCTGCTCAAACTGACTTCAAAGCTTCAAAAGACTAGTCTAATTTTCTTACAGTGTTTGGACCACCCTCTGATGTGATAAAAGAAGCCACCTCTCTGACTCCCATATATACATTTATATTTTAGCCTATGGGATGTATAGCATTATCCAAATCTACAAAAATATATTCATAAATACAAAGATGAAATCAGTGAAACACCTTCCCCTTTTGCCTCCCTGTAGTCTATTATTTTCTACATTTTGACAGGTCAGGAGACAAAAAACAATTCTTTGTTCAAAGGGTCAGCTCACCAGCTCAAAGACATAATGTCTGACTTACCTCTAGTGGTATCTAATCATGAAGGCAGTTTCGTTTTTTATGTTTATTAGCCGGGTGTTAGGCTGAGTCAGGCACTGCCAAGGTGGCCAGAGCCACCCACTTTGAGCTTCAAAACCGCTCTTCAGAAACCAATGGGTGATGTCACGGCAGTACGTCCATATTTTTTACAGTCTGTGGTTGTAGCCCACTCGCTCGCTGTGAATTCTCCGGAGAATCCACTGCTGTATTGATACATGGGCTCAATCGGACATTACACAGACTTTGGGCACTGGCAGGCTAAAGTCTGTTTAATGTCTGGTCCAACTGCTTCGGACATTTGCGTTCACACATACAGCTCCTATGGGTAATGTCCGGAAAATTTCAGGGTTGTATTGCATGTGTAAAAGGGGCTTTTGAGACTTCTGCCTGCAGCCTGATACAGTAAAGGTGAATGGTTTTCACACAACACCAGAGACAGCACTGAAGTGTCCCAGTTACTCTGGGTGATCACAGGTATTGTTGTAGACAATTTACATCGAGGTCTGTGGATTATTCTGAGTAACCAGGACAATATTTCTGGAAAGATACAATGCTTTTAAATTTTTAAATGTCATTTTTCAATGCTGTGAGCATCACAAATTATGTTCCATTTACATCCATTTTACTGGGGTGTCAAACAGAAATGTAAGAGACAGTTTTCTCAAAGCCTGGAGACACGACAACCAAAACTATCTACATAGATAGTAGAGGTAAATCAGAAAATAATAATTTTTGTTTCTCTCTTGGTTTTGGTTTTTTGTCATTTGGGTTAAGCAAATCTTTAAATGTTTAAGGTTTACTCATGGTCATTGTATTATTGCTGTTATGGCTACCTACTGTTTCATTAACTTTGCACAGTGATTTTGAAAAACAAACTGTTAATGTAACTATATTTGAGCTTTAAGTATTTTAACACACCCTCCAGCCAATCAGAAATTAGTATTTAAACTACTGTAAGGTGTAAAAGTCTTTACTCCATAGCCTTTAGACTTCTCTTAGAAAATGTCTTAGACTATGTCATGTCTTTGCAAATCTCATGATTACATTTTATTTAATGATTTTGTGAGATTTTCTCTTACTGATGGCAATCCTTGTTAATAATGCCTAAAAACAGCAGCACCAAGAAAAAGCTAAATATATAATGACCTTAGATATGTTAGATCTACAGATCCATTTTTTCCCACATTACCCCCGATGTCCACAGGATGCACCACATTCCAGTTGTGCCGTGGCTCAGTCACAATTCCATCAGAGTTTTGCCTCTCATCCAAAAGGCTTCCTCAGTTTGGTGGGGAGTCCCTAGCATTTAACCTCCATAGGGTCATTAACACCTTTGGAGTCACTGATGTCACATGTGGGTCTTTAGTCCACCTGGCTGTCATGTGAGAGCCATTAGAGTCACATGCGTCCAGGTGTGAATGGCAGTGAGACTTTCTAGGAAGGCTTTCAGGACCACATTGTAAGGGCCAGGTTATACTTATATGACATGTTATCCAACCTCGTCTGAAACCAAATGTGTTTATAATTGTTCCAAATGCCCACATTCAAAGGTGAAGTTAAAAGCGACCATCATAGAGAGGGAAGACGCGATACATGCAAGGGATAATGCTGCACATTTTCAGACTGTCTCTCCTGGAAGGTATTCAGAGTGTTGCAACTAAAGAAATAGTTGTGTCAAGAAAGAAAAAAGAGAGCTTGAGAGAAGTTCAGACCCTGGCTCCTTTCCCACCTCTGCACGCCTGACCAATCATGGCATGAAAAGTGAGTGTGAATGTCAGATTGTCGGTTACAGAAAGTTCCAGAAATTGTCAGACACAGCCTTCCCAATCAGACATTGGAAACGTGTGGGAGTTTCTGAAGCTATTTGACCATCCATCTGGGCCTTCATCAAAACAGCAACCAGATCTGTTTACGCCACCACAATGACAGGCGGAAATGAAAAGAACAAATGCAACAACACTGTCATTCCATACATGGCTGGAGTATCTGAGAAACTCAGGAGGATCTTTAACAAACACAGCATTTGTGTTTTTCAAGCTCAGCAACACACAGTCTGCCCTAAAGACCACAGACCCCAAACATAAGCAAAGCGATGTAGTGGACCAGAGCAAACAAACTATTTGGTTTGAAAACATCCTGAAAGAAGAGAGAAGGAGGCCTCCTATGTCAAACTGGAACGACCATCACTTAACAGAGGAGGTGGTGTATAACACCTCTTATCAGCCACTTACAATGTGGTCCTGACATCCCTTACAAGGCAGTTTAACACATATTCACACCTGGACTCATGTGACTCTTAACAACTCTCACATCCAGGTGGACTAACAGCCAAGATGTCACCTAAAAGACTCCCAAGGTGTAAATGACCCCTAAATGTCTGGGACTCCACTTGAGTCAATGAGAACTGAAGAAACCATTTGGATGAGCGGAGCAACGTGAAGAATTCAATAATTTAAGGCCCTGTTTACACCTGGCATTAAAATACGTCTTGGGTGATCCGATCACAAGTGGACAGCAGCTCTAAGTATAGGTGTGAACGCACCCAAGACGCATTGAGGACACATTGAGCTCTGATCGCTCAGACCATATCGGGGGCTGGTCTGGGCTGCATGTGGCCACATTCTTTTAGCAATGTGAACGCAATGTGTCCTCAGCCACACTGAAGGACCACCTACTCAACCCTCCGTCCAAAGCTGTGTTCAACTTGTTTGATAGCAGGATAAAGAAATGCATGTGATTTAAAAAAAAACAAATCCACTTCTTTCGTTTTTTCCTGTTCCCCTAACCCTTTTTTGTCTTCAAATGGGCAATTTGAATAGAAATTAAACCAAAACCAGAAAATAACTTGTTTTTCGCTTGTCCGTTTAAAAAATTTATTTAAATGTTTAATTCTGTGTCCCTTGGATAGTTTCCTCTGTCCTGTGAAGTTGATAACCACAGTTTTTAGTTTCGCTGTGCTGCTGGACATGATGAGCTCAGGATTTATCAGGAGGACGGCTGCTTTACTCCAAACAGCATGAACCTGGACCGTGTGTGTAACAGCTGATCTATTGGATGTGTGTAAGAACACAGAACATTAATTAACATCAGATCCTGACCTATCCTGTCTGTATGTGGGGAGATTTAAATAATCAATGGAGTTACGCTGCTGTACCTCAAGCGTAAAAGCGCACAGCATCTTTCAATGGGGAGACACAGCTGCAGGTAGATCGCTGCTTATAACTCTTTATTTGTTATATGATTTTTGTGAAGGGGCACACATATTTGTTTATCCTGTTATCAAACAAGTTGAACACAGCTTTGGACAGAGCGGAGCCCCAGTCCTCCCGCCAGTTAAATGGTTAAAAACAATTTGGTCTTCGCAAACGGAAATGATGTACGTGTTTATTTACATATAGAGCAGGGAGACACATGTTAATGCCAGGTGTAAACAGGACCTAAACCAAGTCCAGCTGCACTTAAGTTAGCACTTCTGAATACATTTTTATACAAACAAGTAAATTTCCCCCCTCAGAGATGTAAGCTGCTCCCACAAAAATAGACCCAATGCTTAAAGATAGTAGTAACACACATATATATTTAAATATATACACAGATACACACAGTCCATCAGGAGTGTCGTCTGTCAAAACACAGGAACTCTTCTAAGAGGGATGTGATGATGTCAAAGAAGTGTTGCCTAGCAACGCACCGTATGTCGTCAAGGCAAGTACTTTACCATTGCAGAGAGGGAAAACATACACACGTAGACTAGAGTCATACTCAGGAGTCTTCTACAATGTTGAGCTACACAGCTCATATACACACTCACCCACACACCAAAACATGAGTCATCTGATGACTATGAGTCATCCACTCCAGAGGGGGTGAAGAGACGCATGATGGGAAATTGTGATGTGAGTGACCTTTCCAGCCCTTTGACCTGGTGACCTGCTATGTGGCAGTTGTGTAAGGGAGAAAGTATGTGTGTGTGTAATTTATTAAATGACGCACTAATGACTAATATTCAGGGTTGGGACAGGTACTTGTATTCTGATACAGTTACTAATTACCTGTTAAAAACATAATCCAAGTATCACAATATTAAAGTAACAGAACTTGATTACTTTCTGTTACTTTTAGATTACCTCAATACCAAATATGCAGATAAAGTCAAGAGAAAAGAAAGAAATATCAATAAGATGACTTTTACTTAAGTGTATTCTGTAAGACAACAGAACAATGTAACCTTAGAAAAGAAAATGTGGAAACCAAGATTTTTAGCATCAAAAATGTTTCCTCTGTGTATTTTAAAGAAAAAGTTGCTTTTCATTTAGCCAATTCAGGCAGTAGCCTATAGACCTACAATGAAAGTGCACAACACATGATGTGCATTACAGAGAACATTCTCAGGGAAAGCATTGGCCCACTGGCTGTGTGAAGCTGTCACACAGGCATACTGTATGTCACAGCGGGGGAAGACCCCCTGCAGGGTATTCGTGTCCACTCTACAAGAGCTTTGTCCTCCTCCACAGCTCTTCTCAGAGGAATGGCAGTGGCAGACATATGTGCATCAGCATCATGGGCTTCACCGTGTCCCTTTATTTGGTTCTATCTATGTGATACATCTGAGTTTTCTCTAACTCATTTAGTATTAAACATGCATGGCAACCAGTGACACACTGTCAGCTCTGGGCACGTTACACGCACACAGTCATCTCGGTGGAGAGCCGTTATGTGCGCTACAAGCTGTCATATACTCAAGCTCTCTTTTAACTTATTTGTACAAATCTTTGGGACTGCCACGATGCATAATGACTGTCCCTGCCTACTCTCCCAACATAAGTTCACTGTGTACGAAGTGTGTGTACGTGTGCCCGCTGTGTGCATCTGCACGCACCATGTGGTATCATACTCTACTCACACCATTGTGAATTAGTGCTTACGTTTGGGACTTTTACAGTTTACATTTTCACTAAATGTATCTGTAATCTCTCTTTGTTTTCTGTAACTTTAACGGAATACAGTTACCTTTTTCGGTATCCTAATTATGTAACGTCATTCCATATATTCCGTTACTCCCCGGGCCTGCTAATATTGCTGTTTGTTGGAATTTTGTTGTAGGTAAATAAGATATCAGAATTTTAATAACAATGACAAAGAATTTGTCAACAACTTTACTATAGTGAAGACAGTGACCAAGGGTGTTGGAGTTTGTGTGTGTGTGTGGGTCTGTCATAGGCTACCTTTGGGGACAAATTTCAGACTAAAGACCTGTTAATTGGGGACAGCTTGTCCAATTGGGGATAAAAGCTGTGTCCCCATTTGGGAAAAAGCCGATTTTTGGGACAGTGGTTATGGTTAGGGTTAGGGTTATGGTTAGGGTTAGGGCAAGTCTCCAGGAAATGAATGCAAGTCTATGTAATGTCTCCAAAAGTGACCTAGGACAATGTGTGTGTGTGTGAGTGTGTGTGTGTGTGTGTGTGTTTGCGTGTGACAGAAAAAACTGAGTATGTGTTTGTATGAGCAATTAGCTGGTGGCCTCACTTTGCTTTGTGAGCAGATTTTTCAGAATGTGCAGTACAAACAGCCAATACCTCATAGATTATATAGCTGTGGAACACACACACAAACACCACATGTTTATCTTGTTAACTAATTGAAGCTCCTACATATTGAGACTGGAATTCAACTGAGAAGACTGTGTGATTAGAATAATTGAAACGGGATGTTGCTGCTGTACCGCCGCTTAGCTCTAATGCAACCAACTGGAGTCAGCTTTTATTATGGTAATTCAACAACTCTGCACTTAGTTCACGCTTAGTTCACTGATCCCTGGTGTGCCACCAACTCCCAGTGCACCTCTCAGTGTATACTATAAGTTATTTTAAAGTCCAGTCTGATGGGGACGGTTCAGCACAACCTTGATTGAATGCTGACTCCAGTCCTCTGCATCAAAGTTGTTGTATAAGCAATCTCTTTTCTCAAATTTGCTCAACTTAAGTCATCATTGTTATTCACTAGGTAGTTTCAACATGAGGACAAACTTACACAGATTGTGAGCTATACACTTTTTTAACTTGGGCTCATGCCAAAACTGTGACGTGAATATGAATGTATTATTAATTATTTGTATTAATGTCATATGTGTGTGTGTATTTAGGAGATGACCCATTCCTGGCCTCCTCCTCTCACAGCCATACACACTCCTGGAAAGGCTGATCAGACCAAGTTCCCCATCCCAAACAAGGTTAGTATGGCTAATTTTTCTCACCTTTACTTCACCAAAGTAACAGCTGAGAATCCAGTAACATTAAGGCTCAATGGAGCAAATGTATTTTTGATTACACGTCTGGTAAAGTACATGCTGTCTTAAATGTTGTCATCATGTTCTCTAGTAGTGATCTATCCTTTTCATCTATTTGTGCAAGAGTCAGTGAGTGGTAGAAAAAGATGTGACACAGTTCAGAAACCGTCACTTAAACTCCTACACTTATTGGTAGTGACTGCTTTCTGTCACTGGAAATCTTGAGTCTGCTAATTAGATCTGATTCATAAATTCACTGCAGCTGTGATAGAATCAGATTACTGCTGCTTTATTCTGCTCAGTGGCGCAAGTGACAGCAAATGAAATTACAATTTTAATTAAGTATTGCATGTTTAATTCACTCCACTAATGATTGTCCAGAGCTGTGTGGAGGTGGACATCCTGTTGAAGAAAGACACTTTTTGTCAGCAGCTGTACTCATCATTTGTACCATCATTTGTACCATCATTTGTACCATCATTGGGAACCAAGACTAACAACCTTTAACTTTAGTACCCAAAACTAAATGATTGGGTACCACTTTCTATCTAGGCACATTTTATAAATGCTTTAAAGTTTTAAATAATGACTTTATTAATGATTAATAATGAATTTACTAATTCCTTATAGATCAGTTATAAGACATTATTAAGAAAAACTTTTGGGTGCTAAGTTGTGAAAAATCTCCTCTTTTCCATCAGGATACTTTTTGTGTAGATTTTTGTCTTTTTGGTTCTTTAGGTACTATAGACTGCTCCATAATCCATTTATTAATAACTTATTAACATTTAATTATTTAAATTGTATTGTAAAAACTACACATTGCATAGTAAGGAACACATTTCTCTTATTATTAATGACTTATTAACATTAATAACTGCAGATCTGATGGTTTATTACAAATGTATACACTTGTTAATGACTTTACTATTAATGATTCAACAGCCAGAGGGATTTCTCATAATCTGGCAATGCAAACATTGTTCTAATGAATGGTTTAAGTGATCTATAAAGCAAATGCAAGTAAAGCCAGTGAAAATGATTTACTGATCATTAATAAAGCATTAGTTACAACTTAAAAACCTTTTATAAGGCAGACCAGAAAGTGGCACAGTGAAATTCATCCATCCTTCACAAAATATGCTAGGCTGTTGATGAACTAGCTGGTGAGCTAACAGCAAACATGCTAACCAACGTGAACATGCTAGCGCTAGTTAGTCATGCTCTCCAGGCATCTTTCTATTTTCTTTGTAGTGTATCATTTACTCCTCTCTGGCATTTTATTCATTCATTTGTGGCATTTTATACCTCATTTCATTCAATAATAAGTTTTATTAATGAGAGAAAAAAACTCCCCAAGCTAACAAGTTTGCTAACTGACAGTTAGCTAACAGGACCATATGTTCACAGTATATTCAAAAAAGGTAGCTGTACCATTGACTCCTGTGGAATAATTGTCATTACTCTTTTGTGGAGCTGACAGAGGAGGGTTAAATAAAGGTGACTGGTGTAACACAGCTAATAAACTATGGTGGCTTCCTCCAGTTTGAACTCCAGTGTTCTCTCAAAGGTCAGTACTGTCAAGATGGATTGCTATTGGTCAACAGCAAATACGCGCGCCAAAGTTGACCAAAATTAAAGCAAAACATTTGCTTAGATTTATTTATACAAATCCACTGATAGCTGTGATTGCATTGGAACAAATTGTTTTTGAGGCAATATTTCACCATTGTAAATGCTCGTGTGACTAGGCCCACACAAAGTTGTACCAATGTTTGTTTGCCTCCTCTGTATCATTACAAAAAAACATTATCAACCTACTTCGAGTTCATGAAAGCGTGTGTTTCCATTTTCTGTATTAAACACTTGGTATGCTTCCTGAGAAAAGACCCATGGCATGCAACAAATGATTTCCCAGCAAACAGAAGAGTAAGTGGGTATTAATCATGAACATGAACAACCATGGCTAAATACTCAAAGAAAGAATGTCACTTACAGAAAGTCAAACTTCATCAAGATAAATTCATGGCAATGACATTGTATTACCAGCCTCTCGGTTTGATGGACACGTGATCTCTGAAAAGTGAAGTTCATCGGCATGATACAGTAAGCAACTGTAATAAAAGCAGGGACTCAAGAACTGCCGGTTTAGTAGAGAGATGGTGGAAAAGTTTCATCTGCTCCGACAAAAAATGCTTTATGACACCTTGTAATGTGAGAATGTGTGTCACATAAATGTTATATTCAACATTTATCTTAGAAATTGTAGTAATATTCTGATTGAAACAGCAGGTGGTATTTTTTACGCTGCGGAGTACTTTCATAAATCAACTTTAATATGCAAAACACCTTATTGGTGGTGTGTCAAATGAAAAAGTAATGTAAACACACAGGCAGTGAATCTGACCCACCAGTTAATGAATTAGGAAAGAGTGCTGCGGTGCTTTCAGCCCCCAGCTTCACACTAATCCTGCCAGTGAGTTTTAAGAATGAGGTGGAGCGTCTACGCGGGGAGATGAGAAGATCTGAATTCTGTGTAATGGCATCGTTGTACTGCTGTGAAATCAATAATGACATCTGTTGGTTTATTCATTCAACACATCTCGCTCTCGCTTTCTCTCTCCCCCTCTCTCTCTCTCTAGGAGCCACAGCATGTGACCTCAGGCTACAACACCCAGAGTAAGTTTCCCAGCATCAACACTCACATGCAAGCTCTCGGGTAATTAACACTGGTGAGGCCAGAAAGGCAGTACCACCCACAAGAAAGCAGCTGATGTTCAAATGAATTTCAAATGAATTTCAAATGAACAAATAGTCAGAAAACCTCTGCTTTTATCTTTGTGTTCATCTGAGCAAGTAATCACACAAACATGATTTTACACACGCAGCTGTTGGTCCGATTGATTGTGGACTCCATGTTTTTGATTATCAAAAACAACAAGAATTTGTGGACAATTGCACATTTAGATCATGTATTACCAAGCTCACACTGAAGACGTGAGTGGAGTACAGACCGTTTATCAGAAGCTGTCGATATGGATAAAGTCTTCCATCATAGTACATGTGATTTTACACAACAATATCAATATATTTATCATGACATAGTAGATTTTCTGAAAATTCAATGAGAAACAGTTAAGTCCAAACAACACATTGGAACAAACTTTACAACATGCTGTCTCGTTAGTTACATCTACCTACTTGGTACAAAAGAAACACATGTTCTACTACTGGCGAAATACTAATGAATGCTCAAAAAGGCTTGGAATGGTTTGTGTGCAGTCTATTCGATACAAATGGCCGCATCAGTATCAGTATCAGAATCGGAACAAAATTAACCTGCAGTCAGTAGTTTAATAACATGTCCTTTTCCTTTTCCTTTCTTTTTTTTCAATACCAAATGGACCCATGCACACACCTGTGTTGATCAAATTAAGCCTTTGGCGCAGTCTGATTACATCATTTCACAAAATATGGTTTTTACAGTTGGTATTGCACTTACATAAAGTTTGGAGATTTGTGGAAAAATGGTCAAATGTAGCAGAGGCCAATATATCAAGAATGTTACCCCCTGTTCACACAAGCTTAAACAAGCAGGCAGGTTTAGCATTGAATATGTAATTTACATAGTCATCTCCAATTGGGCAGTTTTTTGGGAGTTTTTTTGTCCCACGTTGCCACTGTACCAGCACACAGCAAAGTAGTCACTTTACTGAGCTTTGTTTCAATGCATTGTTTTACTGATTCAATTTTGGACTAAGTACTTTTATGTAGTTGAGTTGGAGTAGAGAACCATGTGCTTCCATTACCTCAGTGAATCAAAATGAGCGTGATTGATTGTCTTCAGATTGACACTCCGGTGTGCCAGAGGACATCTCCATAAAGTTGAACTTTTCTCAATTTTCCAGATTGCACCGCTGGGCGACGTTTCACTCTTGAGTCATCTAGTGTTTGAATCCATAACTTCTAACTGTTAGACCCTCCTTGGTTGGTAAAAAGCCACTCAGCCCAGATTTATAACATACGCTTTCTGTTATAAATCCAAATAACCACAGATGACATCATCAGGGTCATTTTCTCAGACATGACAAAGCTCGTTCAGAGCCGCTGAAGACATAATACGACTGTTTTCACAGGTTGAGTATTTCTCCTCATTGACAGTAAACTGATCTTCATGTGTAAAGTTCATGAAGTGCCCCTTTAAATACCTGGCAAATTAAGATAATTCACTATACAGATGCAAAAATGCTTATTTGCAGTATGTACAGGATTACACACACTCACTATATCTAAAGGTTGGCAAATTTCTATCCTCTCATGGTATATGTCATCATATCTCCCTATATATAGAGCATTCAGTACATATTTGTGACTACCAGTGTTACTGTCAGATCATCAAAACCTCCTCTGAAGATGTTGCTCTACTGTTGATCATCATCTTGTAGTGTTGTGAGATGTTTGTGATGTATATAAAGCTCAAATATTTCCCCGCTGGCAGGTTTTTCTCTCTGGCTTTAAAAGAAGAACCAGAATAATATAACAGACTGAAAAGTGTTCTGTTCTGAAGTGGAGGGAAAAAATATTTGAATATCTGTATATTTGTCTTGGAAACAAAATCGTCACCTCATGTTATAGTCAGGCAGTACATTTCACTTTGAATTTTATTGTAAACTGAAATTTGCTTTGTGTTTTTATCCAAAATCCTGATACCAAAGCAAAGCAAGCACACACACACTAATTTAATAGCACTAGAGAGGAGTGACATGTTTTCGAGTGTGACGATAGTAATAAGCATCTACAGTGATATGAGTCTGGCTCCTTGTCAAACACTAATCAACACACATACACACACATTCAAAACAGTCATGTTTAAATGTCCTCTGTTGTGTTGCAGAGCGATGTACTGTGTCAGCTAACAAGCCTGCTGCTAAACCACCAACTGCACCGCAGAAGTCGTGAGTATCTCTGTCTCTCTGACACACACACACACACACATACACACACACACACACATATACACACACACACACACAAACAGAGAATCTCTGACCGGCTGCTGCTGCTGCGTTAGCCTCAAGGTAAAATTAAGCTTGACTCTTGGATGAAATTCACTGCTGGTAGGAGGAAAAAAGATTGTGTGGATCAGAGCGGGAAAGTGCAGCTACATTAATTTAACGTGAGCCAGGAGCGTATTGCAACATCTCTGGCTGCAGCCCACTCCACTTCACTCACAGAGCTGTACAGCAGGATTCATGGCAGGGGGAGATTGGAAAGGCAGAAATCTTGGCTTGTGAATGCACCTCGCAACACTGACTTATTCTGTGTTTGACCATAACAAGCCTAATGATTTTGTTTTACAAATTGACCGTTTGCTAAACCTCTCCACCAAACAGCAACTGTCCAATCATAGCTCTGCAACTGTAACTAAGCATGGCGAGCCTGTCAAACTTTGGATTTGTCCACATGTTGGAGCGGCATGCATGGGGCTGTAGTAAGAGAGATACTCTATTGTTTGGATATAGTTTGGAGGGTGGTGTCTTTTCTTCGGCCTTTCTAAAATCAAAAACACAAGAGCAATAGTGTAAGGAATGGATTAAACTATGTATTTATCTGCTCTAATGTGTGTGCAAACCTTAGCATGTCCTGCTACCTAGCTTACTACCTACAGTAGTAATGTACATCAATAAACAATGATCTTACATTTCTCCTTTTCATACATATAACTAACTAGCTGTATACTGCAATACAAGAAGCCTGTTTCTTTATCTCCATGTCTTCTATATGTATATATATCATCCACTGCTGAGGACCTGGGATGGGACATGCAGCTAGCCTCAGTCTATAAGCACAATATCATGTATGTAGCTCTCAAGTACATATTTAAGAACCTTTTACAGGTTTGTCATTTTGGACTGAGTCAGCAGGAAACATTGAAAAGTCAGCAGGAGGCAGTAATGTTAACTTTTTAGCTAACTAGCTCTTTAGCTTATTAGCTAGCTAGGTACAACTGATAAAATTTGTCTTTTCAGCCTGCAAAATTGTCTGAAACAAGAACCCTGTTTTTTATCTCCCTCTATCTGAGTCAAGGACCCTTTGTTTCAAAGATTATTAAAAACTTTGATTGGTAAATCCACCATTGTCAACTTCATACATGTTGTGCAAGAATGGAAAGTTTGACAGGCCTACTAGCAGCTGCTTAGGTTGGCAGGGTTTAGTGAACTGTCAGTTATCCATTTTGAATTAACGTTATAGGATTTCAGGATTTCTCAAATGCATTTCTTTCTGCATTTGGAGAAGAGCATTTCTGCTCTGTTCATATTGTCTCTTAAAAATGTGTTCAATGTGACACCTCCTGTGTTACCAGCATTATTTATACATTTGATGAAAACTAATTAAAACAAGGGAAGAAAATGTGGCAAGCACGGTGTCAAAAACAAGCTTTTGAAAATGAAAGACTTGACCAAAAGATGATGCAAAAATCCTGCAAGTTAAGAAAAAGTCAAGGCAATCTTTAGTTAGCAGTAATTCAGCTTGATGGTTGAATTAAAGTTCCAGGTCAGCATGTAAACTCTTCCTTTGGGTATGTAGTTAAATAGTTAATTATATCTCCATTAGGATGATGTCTGCTGGAGCTGTAGTGGCTTATTACAGTATTTTGCTTCCAAAGCCGATAAGCCTATTTCTTTTGATTACTATTGTATGCCCTGAGGTGTAATTTTTCCCATCTTGTATTCAAGCATAAACGCTGCTTTTTTTATTGGGGTGAAATAATTGTTATTGGTTAAAAACAACGCCTGGTTTACTGCAGCTATTAGCCTATTCTTTTTTACTGTGATGCTCAACGGCGTAAAATACTCAGGATAATGAATAGGACTACCTCGTCTTATTCAAGAGTAATTGTGCTGTTGAGGCTAATTGCTATATTCTTTGCTCAATGTTTACAATGTCAGAGCATTACAGAAAACTCATCCAACAGTAATCCCTCTCAGATAGACTCTGTAATGGTGCATTAGGAAGAAAAGTGAGAATTTGTGGCATTTAAATTTAGAGAATAGAGAGCATACTGCACTGTACCTTCCTGCTTGAGGAGATTCATTATGCTCTAATCCAATCGCATGATGTTCAGACAACAGCATGTATGTAACAGAGCGGAAGAAGTGAGTAAGTATTATCTTCCAGTGAAGCCAGCTTTTGAGTGTGCTCACTCTGCAGTGTGTTTGTCTGACCTGCTTGTAAGAGCAGAAACCCAGAGAACTCCTGAGTTCTTCCTTTTATTATCACTGAGGTGTCTCAATAGTAGCACTGGACTTAGTTCACATGTTGGTCAGACTGTAGCTGCAGATATTATCACACTGTGTAGAAACACTTTAGAAACAGGGCCTGGTTTAACACTAAAGATAAAGCAATAGACTAAAACTGCCAGGGCTATGGGTTAAGTTCCCTGTGTTGTGTAAGAAATACTTTTAAAGTATACTGAAGCCAACTCTAATGACTTGTGACTGTACCAAGAAAGAGATAACAGTTCAGAAGAAAACTGTAGATTGGAAGCCAAAGTACTGTTTTGTATTGTATTGCTAACCCCATTTTTTGGCCACAGGGACAGCACAACAAGCTGTAAACTCATGATTGACTTAAAAGGTTGGTATGGTGAATATGTTAGCAAACAGTTGCCTATTTACAATTGTTTTGAGATGAGGTTGATGAGAGCAGCGAGACTAAACGAAACGGTAAAATCGGGGGCTGTAAAACCGAAACAATGAGCTGAAAAATGCTAAAACGCTGTGTAGTTCTAAGAAGAACTGCAGCGTTGGATGATAATTATTTGTAGGTTTGTCACTACAAGTGGTATCTTTCACATCACACATGGCCATATAATCCATAGTCAACATAAAAATATTAATTAGTGCAGCTTTAAAATCAGGCATCTTGAAGTGAAATACATGAGTCAGTGAATCAATTACTCAATTAACACATCTGATGGACTATGTACATTTTCATATTGTCATTCATTCAGGTGTAACTAAGGATATTTTTTTCTTTTTTACAATATAAAAATCATCTTCATCCGTGATGATAATAAAGCATAGCGTGAGTGAGAATAGCTAGTGAGTAGCAGTAGTAGCATCCAACCTCTATCCAGTTCCTTTAAGCATTTGCATTTGTGTGGTGCCTGTATTCTCAGAAACACTCTGTTGTACACAGCAAGGCGAAGTATTGTTTGGAATAAGCAGAGAAGGAGCTGGGCAGTTTGCATGAGCAGTGATAGACGCTATGACCACCTACAGAAACTCGTATGTCTTCAATAGAAAGTGCAGTGAGTGCTTAACCCTGAAGATGAAAAATGAGGATACTTTAGAGCATGTTAAGCACATCAGGAAAGAATGCAGGAATGGGCACAATTAAACTCTAAGCAGATTTAAATGAGTCTTGATTGTGGACAAGGATACACACACACTGGCAGGAAAGTTGTTCAGCATGAGTTTGTCATGAAAGCCAGCCAACTGAGAGACAGATTTATGTATGAGTTTGTGTGCATCTAAAATTCTCTACAGTGGAGTAATAAGTCATTAGCTGAGCTTAGCTTTGATTTGGCTTTTAAAAAATATTAACATCCTCTCAAACAAACTTCTGCAAGTAATGGAGCTGTGCTTTACAAGCAGAAATAAAAAGATCCCATTTTATAAAGGCAATTTAAGAGCATCTGCACCTTGTAGAAATGTGACGGCCTGCTTTCTAAGCTCTGCATGTCATGGACGTTTTAGTACATAACTCATTTATATCCAACTGCGTCTGTCCTCATAGATGCTTATTCTCTCTTACATTTTGCCTCCCTTTCCTCTCTCTGTCTCTCTATTCAGTCTCCATCTCCTCCACTGTCATTCCCCCCTTCTCTCCCGCGTCATTATCACCTCCATCTCGCTCACTATCTCCCTTACTCCATCTGTCCCTTCTTATGAAATAAAATATGAATCCATTATTCATTCATTCAAACATATCTATCATCGCCGCGTGCCGCACTGTGCCCTTATCTGCAAAGCTTTCCTTATTGTGCTTCAGTTATTCACGACTCGCACGGTCCCATCTGAAAACACCACAACACTGGGGAGTGTTTTTTAGCGGTGCAAGCACTGACAAGAGTGGTTCGTGAGGCAGTAAAAATCCCTTTAGGGGATTCTCCTGTCATAACAATAGCAGTGCCAGCTTAAAATAACAGTAGTTTGTGTGGAGGGTTTATATGAAGCAATAAAACACGGGAACTTGCCAATGCATAGCACATAAATACTGAATAATTTGTGTGGTTAGGAGCAGGGGATGCTATGAGACAGGTCATGTTATTGACTGTGTCTTGTATATCTGGTTATGCAAGCTCACACAAGTACAGGTACATTTGCACTCAAACATCATTGAATGTGGCTTGAGAGATTTCTTTGTTTTCTCATAGCCTGCATATGTCTATATGTTGGAATTCTGCCTCTCGCATTGGGAGAACAAACCGAACACAACTAATAGAGCAAATGGAGCAACAAGCAGGTCATTTTTCTAATTGGAATACCCCCAAAATATCCATGTACAATCCTGACTGAGGGACCGATCTCGGCTGAGCACGTCCTCTTTGTTTCCAAGGAATTCTTGGCTGTAGGTCAGTGGTTGTCAGACAGAAAGTTTCCAGGTGAAAAAACAATCTGGCTTTCTTCTCTGAGCTCTCAAAGCTGAACATCTGGTAGGTTTTTAGCATCCACTGTCCACTTCCTCATTCCTCAACATGAGCCGGTGCTGCTTTTGCCGTGTAATTAATCAGTTTGCCAGAAAGGTTCTTCAAAGAGAATTGCAGATCACAACGTGCCACATTCAACCTAATGCAAGCAGACGGGAGGTCACGGCTGCAATAACACGCGTCCCTTTTGTCTCTGTGCAGAATGTTGGAGGATGACCTGAAGATCAGCAGCGATGAGGAAGAGGCCGAACAACAGGTGAGCTCCCTCTGCAGTCCATCCATTCATTTATCTATGTGTAATCATCCATCACTCAGGCTTTTACCCCCCATCTGTCCTTCAATGATTAATTCAAATGCGTCGCACAGAATCCTTGTTTGTGTACAGTATGGGACATTACCTGATTCATTCATCAGTCCAGAAATCAGTTTAATCCATGTCTCTGAAAACAACCATTCACAATTCACCCCTCTTCTCATTTATTATTTCACCAGTTGATTAATGCATTCACCACCCTCAAGTATCTTTATAGGTAAGGTATAGGTAAATATACAGTATGGAGAGAATAGCAAGTGACCTGCCCAAAAAGATGAAAAAATACACACTCACTGTTATTTAGTTCCAAAGTATTTTTATTCCACATGGCAATGACAACATTTCATCCACAGCTGGTCTCTCTCAGGTCATTTACAGGGACGTGTTGTTGTCGTTGTCATGCCAACTACATGTCATGTCTAATGATAGGATTAGGAACAAGATAGTGTGCGAGTACTGTCTTTTTTTTTGTGATAAATAGCAAGTTACCAAATCATTATAGTCACTAACTAGGTATATCAAAAGTGGCTAAGAATGTAGCTTAAAACTACTTTGAAATTCTGGCTAAAAAAGGATAAATTGCTACACAAATACCTCTCCTACTACCCATAAGTTCAAGGAACTGCCTTGAATGGCTGGGAGTTTACACCAGCAGGTTGAATTGTAAACTTTGTAATGCATTCCCATAAATTAGCTTTTCTTACACAATAATTGTACATGACTGCACCCACTTGGAAAGAGTTCTATAAACTTAACCTTATAAACTTAGCTGGAAGTGTTTTTGTCCTGTTTACGTTCCTTCAGTATACCAATGACAACTGTCACACAAGCTTCAGGTTATGAAAACAGGACTTCCAGTTGTGAGTTTTACAAAATAGTGTTGTTGGTGTTGAAAAGAGCAGATTATTCTTATACATGTTATACTTGTAAGGGAAGCAGACCTCTGAGCATGATGAGGTTCTTGACCTTAGCAGCCCAGACAACAATCTCACCACAAGATCCATTTAGTATCTGTTTTGGAGCGTTTGATCATATCACATGGTCATCCTCAGTAGATGGAGGTGTCCAGATAGGGAATTATAGATGTTCAAATTCACATTTTATCTGAGAAGTTCAAAGACTTCTTGCTTAAAATCTGAGTTAACTCGATAAGGTGATTAAGATCATGTGATATGATCAAAAGCTCCACAACAGCTACTAAATGGACCTCATGGTGAGATTGTTTTTTCAATTCAAAAGATCACTTCAGTGAATTTGCCAGGTAAAGCAACCAAAAAATGAAACCTGTTAATGTTAAAGCAGAAAACGAGATGGGATGTGAGACTCCTTAGTGAATAGAACCACAAAAAGTTTTTAAAGTAAGTTTGTAATTTCATTTTATTACTCAATTATTAATGAATCGTTTAAAGGCAGAATGAGGAAATACATTTTCTAACTGGCTCAGTTAATTGTCTTTTTCATTCTTATTTTGTCACTTTTAGTTTTACAATGCATAACTCAAATACAAATTAAATTCATCAAGTTATAATAGCTTTTTGAAACTGATAAAGGTATTAATTGATTATAATGTAACACTGTACATGTCTGTAATTACTCTGTTGGCACGCTCCTGTGGTCGACTACCATGAAAATGTTCACAGATCATTCCATGAATTGATATCTAATTAACAACAAAAACTGGATTTAACAAAAGATTTTACAAATGAATTGATTTATCCATGAATAACTCTGGGGTCCATAATTTATGGCTAAAAATGCCAATAATTTTAACTAAAGTCACAATATCAACCCTTTAAAGACCATACTTGCTCTATCTCAGGTCTGATATTGACAGACCTTGGAGGGATGATGCATCCTGTTGACTTTATCCAAAGGGTGTCTCAACAACTTCACTTCAGTGTCCATTAACTGAAGAGATCGGGTTTGTCACGCTGGGTCACTTGGCATACGAGTGATGCAGTTATCCTGCTCTTCTTTCCTTGTTTTTTAGTATGAAAATTGGCACGGTGGCCCCCTCGCCTCTAATCACTATCATCATGCACTAATGATGCCAGAGATGAGTTCAAAGCAGTCAGTGGGGGTCGTGCTGCTGCCCCCTCCCCCACTGCGCAGACTCATATCAGTGCTCATCAAAGAGTCCATGAGATATTTTCTGTTAATGAAAAGGTACCAATTCCTCTCATCCCCCCTTTTAACTGGTCTTCTGATTGTATAATTACCATGATGGTAGATATTATAATTATAAATGATGGCAGGTCATTTATAGTGGTTTTAGTTATTATAATTATGCTGAAAGTAGATCTGATAATTACAGATAGTTAGTGTGCATTCAGAATTGTGGCAAGTGGCTTCCTTAATCATAGGGTTTATATATGATTACTCTTAATATTAGCATGAGTAGGCAGGTTGAAATGGGATACAATTTATTCTTCTTCTTTGTCTGTCTTACTTCATTTCCCTTCGTTTTATTTCTCATGGAAATTGGGGCTATAACCGACGATGTCTGCAACTTTCTGAAAGCGACTATCTGACATTCACGCCCACTTCACACAACAATTGGCCAAGTGTGTGGAGGTGAGAAAGTACACAGAGTTTCAACTCCTCTCTCCAGCTCTTGATTTCATATGCAGAATTATTACTCACTTTTTGTGTGTACAACAGAGCGCAGCGCTGTGAATGTCTTCCAGGAGAGACCTTCTGAAAGTATTATTATCCTTGTATTTAAAAAAATTATTCCATCCTACTCCCCTCTATGGCGGCCAGCTTTTCACACTGCCTTCCAGTGTGGCTGTTCAGAACAAATATTAATACTTTTCTCTTCTGATGTGGTCAGATACGACTTTGTACGAACCAGCACTTTTCTAGCATAACCTGGCCTTGAGCCTGCTCTGTTCAAAGATCAATAATGTGCCTAATAACACCTCTAAAACTTACTCATTTACACATCGTATCTCATTTGTTTAACCGGTATACGGACAGAAATGTAAAAATGACAATGTGTGGTTTCAAGCAGAGTCTCAGAACAGTTTATCACTCCACTTATTAACGTGCTGTGCATAACTGTGTAGTAACTGTCTGGTGTCTGGTCGGTTGGCTGAAGAAATAGAAACAGAGCACATTACTCTGTCTAAAACCTCAAATTAGTGTTTTTACTGGTTCAGTCAGGAGAGTTTCAGGTTGATGCAATCCATAGAAGTGCTTCAACTGTGAGTTAGCTAACATTGTTTACGGGAAAAATGAATGCGATTTTTACATTCAGAATCAGGGGTGTGTGGAACAGACCCTTTCCACAGCAGACAGTTTGACTTGTCAAAGCAGGAAAAGCACAGGTGGAAATAATAACATTAATGATGGCTGCATTACATTTAAGTGAGCCAGTTCCAGGCTCCGGTATCATGCGTGCTTACTCACTGACATGACTTACTGGGACAATTGATAGGACGGAGCCATCGTTAATGTTCTTATTTACAACTGTGCTTTTCCTGCTTTGAAAGTTGAAAATCTCTGCCGTTGAAAGGAGCTTCTTTCACTTCGCAACTCTATACTTCACACACACACACACATGAGATTTCATAGAAATAAAGCAAACACAAGTATTTCCCAAGATGTCGAACTATTCCTTTAAGTCTCCACCACACATTCTTTCTGTGTTATTATCAGTCTCGTTCTCCTTGGATGACTGTGCCAGACGGATATGTAGAGTGATTGAAATGAACAGAGAAGAAAGCGAGAAAGAGGAAAACAAGTGAATAAGTTAGTGGGACAGAGAAGGAGAAAGAAATGTAGAGAGAAAGACAAAGACAGACGAGACAGACTGATAACAACGCAGACAAGAGGAGAGGATAAAGAGAGGGAGAGATGGAACGAAAAATGAGAAGAGCAGGCGAGAGACAAAGAGAGAGAGAGAGGGAGAGAGTTGGAGAGAGAGAGGCTGAGATGAATCCAGTGGCATTTTTCTGTGCACGCTGTTAACAGGCTTATAGCAAATGAGTGCACGGTGTATTATCAAGCTTTTATAGCCTGAAGTAAAACACAACACACACACATACATTCATAATCAAATACACAGACGTGCATGTATTACACACATACAAGCACATACAGTGTAGTCATGCAGACTTATGCTCACAAGCATTTACGCCAACAAACACATAAATATAAACACATGCTGACAGTGTCTCACACACACACACACCAGACACACACAGACACACACTGTCATTAGTATGCTGTGGCACTGCGCTGTGAGGGCAGCAGAAGAGTATGATGAATATGTTTTTGGCACAGAGCAAAGAGACGAAGGAGAGGAGGGAATTGAAAGAAAAGAGCAGAGAAAAGAGGGATGGATGAGAGGGGGAAAAAAGAGGAGAGGAAGCAAGAGAAAGAGAGAGATGTTCCTAATGACTTTAGAAACTGACAGAAAAACAGCAACCCAATTACCACTGCAGGACTTTCCTTTGTCTCTCTATCTCCCTGCATTTCTCTCTGGAAGCTTGTGATGACAGATCACCTTGGTCAGAGCAAAGTCAGGCTTTAAAAGCTTTGTCTTTATATAAAAGTACAGTTGCAGCTGGTAAAAACGTCCAGCACTCTGGGGAATACGGTCATGTCTACTACAGCTGGGCTCGCTGCAAAAATATTTAGACAGCTTTTCCACACAAGTACGGTATATGTGGTGTTTACAGTGTGAGACATATGTAATACGTTAAACATGAGACACTGTCACAGGAGGTCTGTTTTAGCTGTAATGCTTTAAAGCATGAGGCTGGTACTGCAGTGTTCTATATGTGTCTTATTTTCAACAACTTCCATGAAAAGACCAGAATCAACAATGTATAAATGTATAGTTTCATTTTTGAAAAACTGTTAAAGCTGCTATAATCAATATGTTTATATTAAGGATGAAATGACTTTGTTTGATGTTAAAGGGGTCACAAAAGGAAGAAGCATAAGGAGTGTTTTTAGCATCTTTAGTTAATTGTTTTGCTTGTGCGACACGCAATTTGAATATTTTAGTTCAATCTCACTGCTCTCACAAACCTTTTTCCAAAAGCAGTTTTCAAAAAAAAAACTTTCAAAGAACGTACTGTACACTTCCTGTCTGGCACCAAACAGCAAACAGACAATGTTAATGACTAGCTGGTGAACATACTGGAGTATTTAGCAGCTAAAGAGCCAGATGTTTATCTCAGGAGTTGGTAGAGACCAAAACAGAGCTACAAGGAGAGTGAATATCGGACTTTTGTTTATAAGGTCAACAGACACACGACTCCAAATGAATGTCAATGTTTCTCTGTGTCTCCTGGATATGAAAATAATGAGCTAGTTGCCATATCAACACTCTGTGTAGGTGTGGTGTTTAAAGCTTGTTAACACTGGTGATACATGTTTAAATACCGTAATTTCACTGTAGTGTTTAGCAGATGTTACTTAAACAGCAGTGCATTTTTTGGGCTGCAGATCAATATACAATGGTGCACTGGTGAGTATTTACAGCGGCATGATGGTGTGTGTGGGATCAATACAAAACAAACTACAGTGCTCATGTTCATTGTAGTTAAGGAACATGTCACCCAGTGTAACAGTGAGGCGTTGATGTGTGTTTAATAGTTTTGAGACAGCAATGGGAATGATCTACATCAGGTTTTGACTACACAGACATTGCATGTTAGTAGGATTAATTCAATGATGGTTTTGATCTCTTCATGGGATTTGTTGACAGTAAGAAAAATAAAAAATATCACCAGACTGATCCTTTGAGACAAATTTATGGATAAAGAAGAAATACATATAGTAGCATCTGTTTTCTCAGTGTGGGTTCAAAAAATCTAACAATCTCATTAAGCATGAAGAATGTGCATCTACTGAGAAGCTCATAAAGTGAGCAAGTCTTACTTTTCAACACTTCTTACCACTAGTTTATGAAGCATGTAGTTATCGTGTGACCTCAAATGACAGCTTGGGTTGGTTTAAATGTGCACAGACAAGGAACAGAGACAAAGAAGACAGGGATACTAGGAAAATGGTCAAAACACTGCATGAAGCACAACTTTAATTAAAGAAGCTCAAAGCTGGGATTTGGAGATAATTATACTTATGTCTCCTATTTCACATGTGCTTTATTGTCTGTATAATCACCAGCTTTGATAGGTAGCTGCTATGATGCAGTAAATGCATCTTAAAATATCATGTTTATTTGACTATTGTTGAGGTTTAGCTCTTGCATATCAGGGCATACTGTAGCTCAGAGTACAGAAGCTTGTAGACAGTCTTCTGCAGCAGGATGCATCCAGAGACACAAGCAGTGAGCAGCGCCTCACTAATCGACCTTGAAACAGAGATAACTTGTAACAGATGGTCAAAGCAAACTGGGCGGTCAGCACAAACTACAGCAAACAAGCGTGCGCGAGGTATGGAAAGGCCTCGATCAATAAGTTCTTAGGGTTAGCGAGTAAATGGAGGGAGTGAAAGTGACTGCATTGGCTTAAAGGCAGGTGAGTAAACAGAGAAATCTCATATCTTGGTAAACATGAGGGAAAGCAAAACATTTGTTCATTTGTCTGTTCCCCTACTGCTCGACTAATTCAGGAAATAATCAATGTTGCATGAAAATATCATTTGGCTCTAAAAGATATGTGCCGTCAGATGTCAAATATAAAAGTCTTTTGCGGAC
The DNA here is from genome assembly GCF_914725855.1 of Thunnus albacares. Classification (NCBI taxonomy): domain Eukaryota; kingdom Metazoa; phylum Chordata; class Actinopteri; order Scombriformes; family Scombridae; genus Thunnus; species Thunnus albacares. The sequence goes on from NC_058115.1 coordinate 7,993,246, forward strand.
TAGTTGTGTTAAATCCAACTGGCAGCTGATGGAAAAATGCTAACATTTGGGATATAGAGTCTCTTTATTTTTTGCACTAGTTAAAAATCCTGCTGCATTTTCAGCAATGCAAGCTGTGCGCAAGAATTGCATCAGAAATTGAGGATTTTGAACCTCGGCGTTCAGGTGTTAGAAATGCTTTATAAAGTCTCTCACGCAAAGTAAAGCGACACCGTACAGACAAGCGAAGAATTCATTGTTCAGTGACTGTTCAAGATGGTGTGGGGGTGTTTAAAGCCTTGTTAAAACTGTATCGCCAGGCCTGATATGAAACACTGTGATGTCTTGCACCCACGAGTAAGTGGAAAAGACGAGAGAAGAGGATATGGAGATTTGACAAATAAACATAAATCATATACTGAGCGCTTTATGTCTCACATGCTTTAAGATCGAGATTGTCTTGCTTTTGGTAAAACAGCTCGTCGTCTTTGTCAGGAACAATGGTCCGTGTTACAGCCGCGCTGTACCAGAGGAGATTGTGTGAATAAATACTGCTTGGGTTGTTCTTCATTTAAATCCGAGTAAAGCCACCAGCTAGCTAAATATATTCACACATAGATCCTCTCCATGAGCCTCGCAAGTCTCCCAAAGCCAAAGATCTAAAGAAGTTTGTTGTTGTAGCCTGCAGCTACTCATCGATCTATCAGAAACTTCACTGGTCCAGTTAATCACCTTATTCCTAGAGAGATAGAGAGAGAGGGCGAAACAACAAGCCAGAGGCCAGAAAGATAGCGTTTTTTTATTTTTTATTTTTGTTTTTGTTGGAGTAATTCATTTTAATTGTCGCGTTTCAGTGCTTGAAGATGAATTAATGGATGATTTTTGCAGAATTGAGTTTGCTGTTTTTGTTTTGTTATTGTAATTGATGTAGTCATGCACAAAATTGACTCATAGTTGACAGAGGGAGGAAAAGAGGATGAGAGGAGAAGAAGGGAGAGTGGGGGGGCGGAGGAAAAGCTTCACTGAAACACTTAATCACCTCATTCTTTTACTGAAAGGGAGGGAAAGTATGAATAGAAAGAAAAAGGAGTGAACAGAGGCTGAGGTGAGGAGAGAGGGCAGGGAGGAAACAAGGGAGGGAGGGGATAAAGGAAGAAGATAAAGAGAAAATAGAGAGGTTTTTTGTCATTTTAATCACCCCGGTCCCTCTCATAGAGGAGGAAGAGAGGAAGAGAGATGACAGAGGGAAGAAAAGTGAGGGTCAGAGGAGTGGATTTTTAAGAGGAAAGAACTAGATAGTGTCTTCAAGTTGTATCGATTTACAGTTAAAATTGTCATTTTCCATGTAGTTTTTCTTCCATGTAAAGCACTTAACTAACCTTACTAAGAAAAGGTTATATAAATAAAGAATATAGTATATTACTATTATTATTTGTTTGTTTAGAAGACCTCATCAAAATGTAGGATGTTTTATTAAAAAGTGTAGCCCTAAAATCACCATATAATGAGTTATAAAACATGAAATTTACTTCATCTTCAAGTACACCTAAATCCTAAATATAGATACTTGTAATACACCTGAGATCTTTTGTAGTCTGTAGTTGTTTTTCATCAGACAACACGTTCATAGTTTGGGTTTGTACGAAACATCAACAGGCCAAACATTTTCTCCTCTGAGGAATAATTTGCCCTGAGAATCATGAATATTACTCTGTAATCTGTTTTGAAAAATAAAAAATAAATCAATCATACAAAATAAAAAAATTCACATCACTAATTTAAAGACGTCCGTGCAAAATGTCCCAGTTAAAGATCTTTTCAGTGTTCACATCCCATATCAGCACTCTTGGCCAAAAATGGTGCAAACTTATGAACATACAGAATTAGTAATATGTGTCTACAGTAGAAAATGGTACTGAAGAAAATAGTGCACATAGAGCATGAATATTTATTAATGCAGCACCTTTTCACAAGTTCTAATGTTCTTCACACTCATCCTGCCGTGTGTTTGTACAGCTGAATCTATACATTTTTTACATATTTTCATAAGTAGTATATGATGATTTGGTATTGACAGAGAATAGGTTTTAATATTACCCACATTTGCCACATTGGTTATTTAATGAACATTACTAATAAATGGATCAATTACTTAATACTCTAATCTGTCAAGAGAGATAATAAATTGATTATAGAGGATTAATAAAAGCCGTGTTTCGTCCTTCATCTTTCCATATCATGAATTTATCAAACAGCCTCACATTTGCAACTCAACATGTCAGACAAGAAGCGCACCCGCTGACACTCATCGTACGTCGCTCACACATGCTCTTGTGTCACAGACAAATGAATGACATTACAAAAAGCAATAGTAAAACTGTACTCAATATTGAAAGTGAATATGTTAACATAACTCACGGGGTGTCTGTGTGTATGTGTATCGACAGGTGTCTGACAAGCCCAAAGCCAGAGGCACAGCTCTAAGGTAAGACAAATAGCCACGCTGTTTGTGTTTTATGTCATCTGTTGTCTTGTAAGATGTGGTTTGTTACTTGTTGTTTTGGCTTAGAGAAATGTTATAAGTCTACATTAGGACCATTAGCTAAAGCATCATCCTTCTATATTACCTGGTGGATAATATGTCTTTTGCAGAGTATATAAAGTCAACACAGCATGTGACTTTCAATCTCAACCCAACGACAAGCTATAAATAAATGTTCTTTGCCCTGAAACATACACTTGAGGCGGTTGTGGTCAGCGTTGGATGGTTCTCTGCTCTTTTCCTCTTGTTGTTGTTGTTGTTGAAAGGTCAGAGACCTCACTGCGACTGTTGAAGTCCAGAGCCAGTGACAAACTCTCTGGTATCCAGATGTATTATTTTACCGTATCAGTAGGGTGCAATCTTTGGGCTAAATCATCTAAAATTGAAAAGGTGAAAAGACTAAAGTTACTGTGTGCTGTTGAAATGTTTCTGTGTACATCAAAGATTTTTTTTTTTTTGTTTGAAGGTTATTGCAAATACAGTCGCCATTAAGCCTTCTGGTTGGTGTAGTGGCTCTAATTCACTGAAACATCTGTGATGGCAGGTGCCCACTTGACCTCAGTCACCAGCCTGCACTCACACACACAACATTCAACTCTGTAACATTTAAAAATAGGCAGCAGATGTCCCCCATACTTACTATTGTAAGGTTAAACCTTTTCACATCCGAATGAAACAGTGCCTGATCACCTTGAGCTTCACCGAGCTCAAAGGATGAAACATAAAAACATGATCACACTGTAAATACATGCGTAAAGATCACTGACTAAGATTTTCATAAGCCTCTTTTTTTACTAATTGAAGTCTCATTATGGCTTTACACAAATATAATATTTTGAGGTTAGTTCAAAAACAGAGAGCATATGGTGAACATATGGGTGAATATCAAGGAGGCTGTTGAAATGTCGTTGAAATTAAAAGCTCTGCTCTGGCTGTAATATTGGCTTTTTATTAAACTCACTTGGAAGTGAGCAAATACTTCTTCCTCAATATTGCTTGAAGATATTTCAAACATTTTGCACTGAATGTTGTTTGTCATCCTTAATCATTGTTTATATCTTGGTTTATGGACATACTGTAAGTAGATTTGTATAGTTTTTAGACTTTAATTCACAATTGAAAAAACAGATTACTTAAGTATGCTCTTAAGGTACTTTTACTTGAGTGTTTCCATTCTATGCTACTTTATACTACTGCTGCTACTACATTTCAAGGAAAAGTATTGTACTTTTTGCTCCATTACATTAATTTGACAACTGTAATCACTAGTTATATTACAGATTAATACTTAAAGATCTACTCCATAAATTATGGAATAACTATTTGTGACTGATTCAGGTTTTCTACAAAAAAAGTTCAGTTAACTAGTTGAAAATTGTTAAAATGACATCTACTCCTTCTACCTCATTAAAAAATCCAGAATCTATGAAAATTAAATTCAAAAATATATGACTGCTGGACACAAGAGGTCTCCTCCTTCACTGTAAAGTCTATTCTCAGTGTTTGTGCACTGGAGGCTACAAGTTTCCACATCACACTTGTGTAAGTTGTATACTGAACCACAGTTGGCTCCAAGCTAGCTGTGATGTCACAAATCCTGCTCGTACACGCCTTAAAATCAGATTTTCAGAGCACAGAGGAACTTTCAGCTGATGAATGTGAAAACAGCCTTCTAGTGTCAAACTGCACAGACATCATTCTGCACAGTGAAGCTCAAACATCACAGTCAGGTAACAATAAGAAAAACACAGTTTTGATTTGAGGGGGACTTTAACATGCACATTATTATTTCATAGAATATGATGCATTGTTATAGATTAGTATATAAAGTTAAAATAACATGTAGAACACAAAATTATAAATAATAAAACTATTAACAGCAATAAATTAATTAAAAATAAATACAATAATGCTCACACTATATATCAGTGCATCAGCAATAATATAATATATAATAATACTCTGAAAGAGGCCAATGTGCATGCAGTACTTTAAGTACATTTTGCTGATGATACAGCTAGACTTTTACTTCAGTGAATTGTGAAAGCAGTATTTTCTGAGCAGCAGGATCTGACTCCTCAACACTCATTATGTTTTGTTTGCAGTTCGATTCACAAGGTCTAAATCAGGGTCAATAACAAACTGCTGTTTCTTAAAGTTTGACTGTCCTCAGCAAAAGCAGAGAGAAAGATAAAAGAGGCACATCTGTAGTGTATTATTTCTGAAAATTAAAATCAATATGCCATTATCCACGCCAAATTTGATGGCAAACTTTTAAGAAACTGCTGTTGTCCAGCTGCTCAACTTTATTTAGAGGAAATTAAAATAAATCACAAAAATCTGGAGGTCAGTGACAGAGAAGAGAAAAAAGTATTTCAGAGGTTGCAGGATCAGTGGAAGCAACGTTCCTCTGCTTTTCTCATTTCAAAGTGAATGAATGTGAGGCGGAAGACTGTCCTTGTCAATCATCATGCAGCAGGGGGCCGGATCTACTGCTGGAAGAGTTTCTTTGATTGTATTAGTGTCAGTTTCTGGAAAATTAAGAAACCCAGAGAAGCAGTGAAGGATAGCACTCTGAATATTGCAACATCTGAATCGACTTCTTTAACTAGAACATATACAGCAAGATCTCAGTACAATTGTAATTAGATTTCATCTCAATACAGGCTTTGGGCATGATAGAAAATATTTTTAGAGATTGTTCAACCGTTTCTAAAAAATGAATTAGTGCTTGTTTGTTAAGAGTGTTGTGTTTTACTCCATATTATTGTCCATATGACACCAGATTTAAGCAGATAGGTTTAATCTTCAACATCTTTTATGGAGCGAGACATTATCCTCTCTTGCTGCCCTTGTTTTAAAATATAAATCAAAAGTAAATCTTACAGGCAGGAGACAATGTAGATGAACTGTTAATAATAACATTTCTCATCTCTGTCACTTCTGAAGGTGATTATGTCTCCGGTTTTCCGCACAGTTACACGATGTGTGGCCTACACACTTTGATATATTATTGTCTTCTTGTAACATCTTAGAGAAACATGTCGCCTAATTAATCATTAGAAAAATGTTAGTTGCATTTGTAACATCACAGAACATTGGAGAGAATTCATGTAAACAGCTGATTTTTGGCACCAAGATCAAATTTTCATAAGTTCATCTTTTGCTTGGAATTCGTTGTAAAGCCCAGACTGGAGCATAAGAATATAAAAATCTTTTATAAATGAGGCTCGTTGTGTTCACAGTCTGAGGGCATTAGTATGCAAGTCTGGAGTGTGACTGTGTGTGTGTGTGTGTGAGAGAGAGAGAGAGAGAGAGAGACAGACAGCGAGAGAGAGAGAGAGAGAGAGAGAGAGTGTGCCGTGTGTCTGTGTGTGCCCCAGGCCATGTGTTACTCTGCTACCGCTAATGAGCCCATTCACTCTGCAGCCCAATCTACTGAACACCACACACACATCTACACACACACACACACACACACACATACACGCGCATATCCGCAGGGACGCTGGGACTAGAGATGCTGCAAGCGCTCCACTGGCTATATCCCCCATGGAAAGCAACACACACATTCACACACACACTGTCTCTCTCTCACCCACACTCCTCACACCATCCATACAGACACACACACACGTTTAAAAAAAAAAAAAATCTTGCTCTAACAACCTCACCCACATGCCAATCGTTATTCTGCTACCACACACACATACAGCCACCCACCCGATGCACCCCACCACAGTGTACATTCATTTTTATAACATTTCTGCTCTCTAATCTTTAAAATCTTTGCACTATCTGCCTCCCTGTGTTTTCTTCATTATGTCCTACGTGCATATTTCATCATGTGGGCTATACCCTGGTGAAGAACACTGCCTGGAGTTATATGGATTTGTCTTTTCATTCTAATTATTTTAGTAGTACTAGCACTAGTAAGGGAGGTACTCACTGATTAAAGTAGGAGTGGTAAGTAGGAGTGGTACTGGAGCACTAATAATAATGTAAATTTAGTTAGTGCCGTTGTTACTGTTGAATACAGATGATTTTTGAATAAGTTCCACTTGATTTGCAGGTTCATTATATTCATGACTGGGATGAGCACTGGCTTCAAATTTCAAAAATTCGGTATGTGACATGAAAGTCTGAAATCAATAGACCGACTTCAACAATACAGTATAACTCAAAAGAGATGAATGTGCTTGTATTCATGGTCAATAATATAACTTTTTTCTTATATACTGTATGTTGCCAAGTCAGTGTAGTCTGGAGGCTTAATAGAACGTTTTTGGAGTAAACATACTGAAATGTTTTTGGATAACTCCACCAGTAGCTGCTTTACCGTCGTTCTCAGCTCTGTAGCACTCTGACAAGTGTGTTCAGAGTAACTCGTCGTGCTCATCTTGAGAAAAATTTACACTTTTTACAGCTGCTACAGCTAATGTCTATAAATTAAGGTAAATTGGCTGATATAAACATAGACTGTAGAAACACTTCAGCAGTTAAAGTCACACAGATGACATTCAGTCTGAACTACCTGAAGTCTGGTCACAACATAAAGTTAATCAAAACACTCAGTCCACAGAGAAATGCACACAGCCCATAATCAGAAACTGTGCCTTTAAATGAGTCGTTTGGACTTCCGTAAGGTTGTGATGTCACAACCATATGCTCAGCGTTTGTATCCTGAAAGACACAAAATATGTTTATTGATGTTATTTACCTCATTTATATGCACTAGTTTCATTTCATCTCAGTGTGAGAATCTCTACTGCGTTTTGCTGTCGTTTATAGTCGCACTGGTTTCTCTCCTCTCATCGGCTGTCTGTGTTTCACTGGGGGCGGGGCTTAACCCCTCGACACACACAGAGCGGAACAGAGGAGGGATAGACAGTGGAGGAAACAATGTACAGTTGTTTGATGTCAGGAAGCAAATTTGTCATTGCCATAATCCTCCCCGATGAGTTTTACCTACAATAGCTACAGTAGGCTATGATCTGCTTCCTGTTGGCCTGGGTGTGTGTCACTCAGAAAACAGTCAGCCAATCAGAAGAAAGGGTCATGAGACGGACACAAAACAACTTGTTCTTTCTAGAGCTCCAGAGAGAAGCTTAAGAGAAGAGATGTAAAACTATATTGAGATGATTTTTGGTACTTAAAACCACAAAAATATCCTCTTATGGATATCAAAACTTAAAATAAAACACCTTAAAATGCAGATGAATCGATACTGTATTATTATTACTGAGGCATTAATGTTTAAGTACTGTAGCATTTTACCATTATAGTTCATTAAGATGTAGCTAGTTTTAAGACCTTTTACTATGGGTCATATTCATTTCATTTGTAAAGTAACAAGTAACAATATTTTTCAAATAAACGCAGTGGAATAAAATGTACAAACATTCCCACTGAATGTGGTGAGCAGAGGTATAAAGTAGCATAAAATAGAAACACTCAAGTTTCACTGTTTCACCACTTCCACCACTGCTAACCACTAATACACTGTCTGGGAACATGTTAGTCAGACATAACAGCTCACCAAGCTAGCTAGTTAGTTCAGCCACTAAAATTTCCAAGTTATTCTGGAGACGTATTTATACCATCAGTTCCTGCCATGTATTTTAATAGTACTTACTTTTGTTCATAACAAAATAAGAATTATTTGTGGTAAATTGACCCACTACACTCCAGATGTTATACATATTTTTCTTCAAAACTCAGGATAAGAAAGATCTATGCTCCTCACCGAGTCACTCCCATCATCCAACACTCCCCACTTTAGTCTCTCAGGTCTATCCAAATAGAATTAATATCTTAATACATTATCAGATCCACCGGAATGTGCATTGATTTGTTGTTGCACGCCAGCTTTTAAGCTTAAATTTACTTGTAGCATGTTTGGAGCAGTATATCTGAACACTGGGTTGTTAACATCTGTAATTCAGTTTGTTTTGCCAGGTCAGATTGGAGCTTTTGAAGTCTCATAGCACCAAATCAGCAGCACAGAGACCTCTGAGGTGCTGGTGACAAGGGTTTACAGATAAAATGTCAACAAATTGTGGTTTTCAGTTCTTAGTACTTCAAGCTTACCTGGTATAAACACCAGAGAATAATTTGTTAATTAGTTATTTAGCCACAATGATTAAACTGCTGGAATGCAAACCTACTGAAAGAGAAATCAATAGTCTCACTTCAGCTTTTCTTTAATGTAACACATCGGAGATGAATACGCTCACATTCATGATCAATAATACAAACATGTCGGCAGGTTAAAAACACAGGTTAAGCAGTGTGTGTGTGTGTGTACATGCCAGTCAGGTGCATCAAGTGTGACATGAGTTCTAATGTGAAACACTTCTTCAAACACTGTCACTCCTACTGCTGCCGGGGAGCATTACACTACATATGTAGGAATGGAAACCTATTATAGCCTTCCCCACAGTACTGCCCCGGGCAAACACACACACACACACACACACACACACACATTTTGCTGAACACCGGAATCCATCTACCACTGTGCTTGTCAAAAGGTGAAAAAGTTTTTTTATTTTCCAGACTTGAAATTCACAATTCATAAACACACACACACAAACACACACACAGCTTTCTACAATAAATGTGCTGTGTGTGTTTGTCAATACTGTATTTTTAGCCGGATTAATTACACTATCACGCTGTTTATCGATGTACGTATGAATGCTATTCCTCCACTTCTGGTACAATTATGTACTAATGCCTTGTTAGTGGGTCAAATTGTTGTGTATATGTGTAGACTGGAATAGAATAACTACAATAATGTCATAAATATCTACATATCATAGGTTTACATACACTGCTAAGTCAGATAAACAAGCACACATACAAGTATGCACACGCACACACATGCTGGAGTGTCCACACACACGGAAAAGAGTGTGAGTGATTGAGAGAGAGGCAGAGAGAGAGAGAGATTGTAAAGCCAGCTGTGCGGTGGGAAGCCCTGCCAAGTGGAGGGCAAAACCAGCGAGCTGAAGGCAGATGATAAGATGACAGATGAACTGAGCCCAGATGGCCTCCACATCTTCACTTCACAGTCAATACCGTTATAATTCTGCATATTTTCACTGCGCTCTTTGGTCATATATACCTATGGAAGCTTGACTGCAACTGCTGTTTTTCAGCAGGATCCTCCTGCCTCAAACTCAGTTACATCTTGTCTCAACTGGCTGCTGTTTATCTGAGCCTGTCTGGCTCAAAGCCACCCGCTCCATTGTCTTCAGAGGCTGATCAATTCAGTTTTCCAGCAGAGGCGATTGGAAGAGGAGGAAAAAAAAAAAAAAAGCTTTAACTGTCTATTGTTTGTTGATTGTCCTCCTTGTGTTCAATTCGTGCTGGTTAATTCATGGTGACACAATCCAAACTGAGCAGTACAGTGTAACACAGATGGACCCTGAAGGCTTTAAGAGACCACATGGTGAAAAGCATAATGATTATACGGGATGTTAATATCAGATTCCTCTGAAATCATGAAGAATGAGACAGAACTGTATATATAAATAATAGTTGATCTAGGTAATCAATATGTGGCCAATATTTTATAACACTTTAACACAATACAAGTCAATATGTTTTAACTACATAACCAGCAAACATAATTATCACTGACTGCTCTGACAGAAGACTTTAATCAAACATTTATATATGCAGGGCTGTAGCCAGGATTTTAGAAACACTGAGGTCATGAATTCCCCCAGTGCAACATTTCCTACTTTGTTTTTTTAATTAACTGTTCTAGTATATTATCTGCAAAATGTATCTCCCCACAGTCAGGTACTGTATGTTATTCTGGTGTAGTTTATGCCTAAAACTGCCAAAAAAATAAATAAAAAAAAAATATTTAGTCTTAAAAACATCAGTCAACCTTAAAAAAACAACATGTGTTATGTATATTTCTGTAATTGTAGAATGTAAACAGAAAGAAACAGGAACATAGCTAAGGACATGACGTTAGTGTCTTCAGTGGTTGCTACAGCCTTTATATTAAAAGTTCTATATTTAAAATGCTCTGAAAAAACGCAGACAAAATTGAAGACATAAGTTGTTGTTTTCTGTAATCTTAGTGCAATTTCCTTTTCTCTGTTTGGTTGTATTACTGTTGTTGTTTGGGTCAAGTCAGTGTAATATAAAATATAAAATCCATCCATGTGTAAAATGTACAGATTTTCACTACCCTGTTAATATATTTCCAAAAACCTAAAATGAAATATTAAATCAGAGCCCTCTTGTTCTTCAAGAGATACTCTCTTGAAGCCCAGTGGAGGTTGAGGAGTTCATGAAGGAGGCAAGAGCCTTCAGGGTGCAATCAATACAAACAGGTGGTAGATAAGCTACTCACTCAAGTCAAGGTTAAACATGAAAAGTCTCAGTCGAAAGACAGAAAATTCTCCTCAGATGCCCACTCACGTGACTAAACAGTAGCCTGAAGTCTGGGGCGAGAGGAGCAGAGAGGATGGTAAACTCCAACCATGATCTGCTACCACATCCAGTATCCTGATAAACCAGCAGCAGGCCATGAGCATACTGTAATACTGGAGCTCTCACATCATGTTTGGACTTCAACCTGACAGAAAACAACACGTCAAATCAAATTGACATTAAAGTAAAGATACAGGTAAAGGTACAACAAAAAGGTCACCCTACCACTGAACTTTTTCACTATTGGAACCTGCTATGACTCCTGTACCAAATGGACTGACACAGACATACAGACTAAGTCTAGAATACATCTAAATCAAATGTATTGTTGGTGCAAGTTTTTTGCTTTCTGCATTTTTTAACGCAGTGCCGTCTGTCTGAACACAACTTTAAATCAGCGACCTTAAAGACCAAAGTGGCAAATGCTAAAAACAATACAGTCTAAAGTGTTTCAGTGACCCAGAGTTGGAAGCAATCTACTTTACTTTCAGGCCATTGCCTTTTACTGCTTACATGACTGAGCTGAACTGCATTCAACAGTCTTTTTCTGGTATCTCTCCGGTGTAATATAAAAAGACATGATTTGCTTACAGCCAGTTCTCCTCTTGACTTTGTCGATGGTGCCAACCATGAATACTGGCAGATTTGTAAGTCAACCTGAAAGCCAGTGTATCTTCTAGCTTAGCTGCTGCAGCCTTTAAGTATGTGGGTGTCATGTGGATCTTGTGAGGCCCACTGGACATATCAAACCAACAGATCATTTTGTCAAGGCTGTAAGGCTTTCATTTCCCCTGATGTGCTTGTGATTTTATCACACAAATAAACAGACACCAAAGCCTCCGCTGGAGCCTGAAACTCTGACACAAGCTATTTTTTTAGTCTTATCTGTGTTATGCAACATCGACACAGGCATACACATAAAAACCTAGAGAAAATGAAAGCTCTTGTATTGAGACCAGAAAGACACATGTTTGAGACATTGAAGATGGAATTGTCTTTAATTTGGTGTTTATACTGTTTATGCCATGTTATTTTCTATGTTCTCTTCATGCTCCGTATTGTTACAAAGAGCTGAAAAAGATTATAAATGTATGAAAGAGGAAACATCTGATATTATGGGAAACAAAAGATAAGAGTATCTAGTTGGTAATTAGAGCTGAAGTGGAAACAAGACTTTACAGAAATACACATGAATAAAAGATACAACGATACCTTTTAACAAATGGATGAAGAACTATTTCACATAGAGATGAAAGTGGTAATTGGATGTCCATCAAATGAGTCATTCGTCAGATCAGATATGATTCTATGCTAAAGTGTGAACAAATTCCCTCCTGGATGAAGTTAATGTGCCTTAACTTCAACAAAACTTCATAGAAATGTATCTAAAATGTCCAGCAAAATGCTCGTCTGTCAGTCTGCACCAGCTGGCGTCACATTTTAATTTGGCACCGACCACGGCATTAAATTATTTCCGACGGCTGATGGCTGATTCCTGAGAAAAGAGGAGGAAAGCGAGCCAGATGTAATGCTTTCACACACGTACTCATCTCCTTTCATCTTGTTCCTCCGACACATACTGTTTATGTTGCCAGAATAAAATAGGCTAGAGCACTCAACTGAAAATCCCATTGAGGGGAAAAGACACTCCTGCTTTCCTTTAACTTCACACAATACAAAAACACAAATATATCAGTGGTGTAAATATAGACTGGTCTCACGCTTTGAGTCAATTTTATCTTTTGGCAAATTAAGGAATTATATGAAAAACTATAAGAAAAAGACTAAAGCCACATTTATTAAATGTGCCTTGCACAATTTTGTATGTTGTTTACAATGCATTGGAGAGTTTCACTCGTGGAGTAAAAGAGGCATTCTGTGTCGCAAACATCCAGTAATGAGACAGTGAATAAAGAAATGGATTCAGGCAGGCTTAAATCCTGTGTTCTCCTATGTTTGCTCCAGGCTCAGGGCTTCAGGCTTCAGAGAGACTTAAGTGAGCCCAGAATTCCCAGGATCATATCCAGAATTTCCAGCACTAATGACAAGTGAGAACAGCACAGCTTTAAAAGGCAGACACTCGGTTGATGTTTTTTCTCACCTTGATTTCTTGCCAAATGTCTGATCGACAATGTGGGCTAGCCCACCAGGGGCGGTTATTTGTTTCCCAGAGTTAAAATGTAAGAGCTCATCAAACAACAAGGTGCTTTGGATGAAAGCATCCACCAAATGGTATTACTTCTGTGGCACAATGAGACGCAGTTGGACTATATCTGTGAAACACTGTCTAGATGGCTGCACATCCATCCCCAATCAATCTGGATTTAGTGCAGGGGAGTCCTAGAAAATCATTATTCTCAGTAAAAGTAAGTGCAAGTTATTGTTATATAACATGCTTTTGTCTCAAAAATAAGTCTTCAGTCTTACAGTTGAATGTTTCTGTGCAGGGCCATAGCTACCATTGTGGACACTGAAGTCATGTTCTTTGTCTTTTTTCCAAGACTTTGGATGTTTTAGCAAACCTTGTGGGATTTTCTAATGTTAAAAACATGGACATTTTTTGGTTTTAAGAGGTTTTTTATAACCAGGATTCAGTAGTTCTCTTTCCTGATGGCATGGAGAAGGTTTTAAAACAGCAGTTGGACCTTCGACTGTACTGTTTTATTCTGCAGCTGGGTACCTAATTTTCAAATAATGACTGAGGAAGTTTCCTGAGATATGTTATGACCACAGTTTTCCTAAAAATCTGCCCTTTTTAGGTCAAAATGAAGCCATTTGAAGGCACAGTAGGTGGCATCCTGATGAAACACTGGTTGCTGCTGTTTTGACAACAGAATAAAAATGTAACATATTGTAGTTGTGCCACAGTCTGGTCAGTATCTTCTTTTGGGTTTGAATCAAGAAGAGTAATTAGTCTCCCCTGCAAGAGAGAGCTGCTGCTGATACACAGGACTCTTGGTTCTCTAATTCTTTAAAGGCAGTAAGGGAACTTAACAGACCCAGAAAAAAGTCCAGGATATGTCTGTTATCACCATCTGTCTGGCATCTCTGTCTCAGTCCTCCAGTAATCCACGTATGAACAGGCTGTTCACTATGAAAAATCGAAACAGTGTTTGACAAGCCTGATCCAAGAAAACATCTCAGTGACTTTAACACATAATTTGCCAAATTCCCATCGTCTCATCAGGCAGTGATAGGAGTTGATAGACACAACACATACAGTAGATGACAGTCCAATATAAATATATTTCATATTTTTACAACAATCCTATCACCAGACAAGAAACTTCATATTGGATCATTCCCCCAGATTAAGTTCAGTGCCAAAATTTTGAAAATTCTTCCCTTCTACAATATCTGTTTAAAGCAGCTCTGCTCAGTGTTTTTATATTAGATTAAGTGAATGTGTAATGTGAATGTTGCTGCTTGCAGTGACTACCCTGGAGAGAATTATCACCCAACTCTGAAGTTTCCCACAGTGTTAGCAAGTCAAGTTTATTTATATAGCACATTTCAGCAACAAGGCAATTCAAAGTGCTTTGCATAAAACATTAAAAGCATCGAGACAAAGTGCAAAAGAATCATTCAGTTCATTTTGGTTCACTCCCACTGCTCTCATCAGCCTTGTTTCCAGCTGCAGCAGGAAGCTGTTTTCAGAAAAACAGGCTCTACTAAACCCACTGTAAGCTACCTGCCCAGCACCAAGCAGCACACAGACAAAATGAGATACTAGCTGCTGAACTTAGTGGAGCATTTAGAAGCTATATATTTTAGCCAAATATTTTTCTCAGGAGATGGTGGAGACCAAAACAGAGCTAAAAAGAGAGTGAATATTCAACATACATCTGTTGGGTGGATAGAAACACTTCAAATGAGTGCTAATGTTGCATAGTATGTCCTGGGTGAGTAAATAAGCAACTGTTCTGTAAGACTTTAGCCATATCAACTTTATAAGGTGATAATATGTCAATAATATGTTTTGTATTTACATCTTGTGGACTAAAACATCAATTAATGCAGGTGTAAGGTTTGGGAAAGATGTGAACATTAAGCGCAGGTCTTTAACAGGACACAAACTCAAGTCTCCAGCGCTGAACTTGGACACACTGCATGTCCATCTACACACCATCCACTGTTTGATTTGCTACTTGAAGGGCATACTCCTTCCTGCATTAACACTGCTGGCAATGAATGGAAATTGTTACGTGCAGTCTCTTCCAATATTAGTGAAATTCCTAGACATAGTTGGCTGTTTTG
Organism: Thunnus albacares; assembly: GCF_914725855.1. Taxonomy (NCBI): domain Eukaryota; kingdom Metazoa; phylum Chordata; class Actinopteri; order Scombriformes; family Scombridae; genus Thunnus; species Thunnus albacares. The sequence continues at coordinate 8,008,481 of NC_058115.1, forward strand.
AAACTGTATAGATATTTTAAACTGTTTTACAATCTGTACTTATTGTGGTAGAAGTTACTCATACAGCCTTGTCTTTAGCACTCCTGTTGTATTTCCTCCTCCTGCCTAAAGTGATATACTGCCAATTTTTGTTTGTACGCACTTGGCCTAATCAATAATTTCCCCAGGGCATAATAAAAGTTATCTACTAGATGTCAGACCAACACTATGAATAAACTGTCACCACACAAGGGTTATTTAAATTATATGGATGAAAGAAATTATCTTGCTAAGAGAAAAAGTAAATGAATGTAATGAGAAAAATCACATCTCTGGTTATATTTCCTGTTTTATTGCAATGCCGATTTAACAGCTGGCACAAGCAGTGAAAACCAAAATGAAAGTTGAGATGACTTCTTGCCATTCTCTGTAACTACCTGCGCTTAGTGAAACCCCAACCCACCTATCATCCTTATTCTGGTTCAAAATTCTTTCAAAAACTGCTTTAATATATCTTCCAAACACCCAAGTACTATCACTGATTGCATGGTGGAGGGTCTGCACAGAGAAAACTGAAAACACACACACATAAACATGTATGTATGGAGCTCGACTCGACGTTTGCAAATATTGTTTCAACTGTGATGCTAATAGAGCAAACTGAGGTGAAAATTTAATTGAAATTGAAAGAGACAGGGAGGGAGAGACAAAGAGAAGAGATGAGTAATGATAGAAGAAGAAAAACAGGGCACAGACCGTATTCATACAGTATCTGTCACTGTGTGTGTGTGTGTGTGTGTGTGTGTGTGTGTTGCCTGAGGAACAGTTGATGGATTTGCTGCTTGACTGCTCACACAGATTGGTGCCTGCTGTGATGGCAGCCTTGAACTGAAATTACGTGCACACTCACACACACACACACACACACACACATCCAAAGAGAACTACACATAATTGCGATTTCTGTGTGCAAGTGTGTTTGTGTGTGTACTTAAGTTGTGACGATGTATGTTGCCTCTAGGAGGCCATTTCAAAGCTTTGTGGAAGGATGGATGAACACAAGGCCAACCAAAGCACCAGAGAGGATGAGAGGGCAATTGAAGTGGTTCAAAATGCTGTGTTTATGTATTTATTAATAGCCATTTATTATATTCTGTGTTAGATGCTTCATTGTTACTTAATAAGTTACAAGGTGGCTGGCTTCTCATTACCTTTTTCTCTTTAAATAGGTGACATTAGAAAACAGAATGTATAAAGAAATATGAATTCATAGTTTATGATATCTATTTTACTTAAGAGTTTGATTATGTGTTTCACTAAGATGCATAATGGGGATAACTTGCCATCCTCTGAGTCAAGTTGTTAAATGAGATGAATGTGTTGAAAGAGGTGGTGAAGATGTGTGTTTTTATTGCTATACGCTTAAGGGAGAATGAGATTTATTGGATTGAAAGTTGAGGGTTGTACCAACAAGCATAACTAGATGTGTGGCAAGGATTGGGAATAATGAGATCATCCAACTACTTCACCTGGGGCATATCACCCAAGGAAGTGGAGGCATGGTCACACCAGGATTTAAAACGGCCAAATTTTGTGGCAAATTCTATTTAGTCCAAAGGAATTGGCATGATCAGTGGATTCATTCAGGGGGCAAAGTAAATCTGTGTGTATTTTGTGCGTCAAGTTTGACTATGGTCAATTTTGGCCTGTGAATTTGCACCATTGACCAATAGCAAGCTGACATACAGCCAAGAGTCCAAAATGGAGGAAGATCATAGCTCATTAGTAGTGTTGCACCATTCACTTTTAATTAACCTCCCCTGTTGCAGTAAAAACTGTTCTACAAAAACAGTGGTGTGCAGACAGTTATCAGACAGGAGTCCATGGCACAAGTACATCCTCTGTATAAACTGTTATTGTCCCTTTAGCAATCCAGTTATGTTAATGAGCTAACAAGTTTTCTAATTGACCGTTAGCAAGCTTGTTAGCTCCAAGAGATTTATTTTCCCTTTTCAATAACTTTTTATTGAACATAATAGTGTTCAAAGGTTAACAAAGTGCCAGGGGGAAGTAAACAGAACAGTTGAGAGAAAACAGAGAGAAGTTATGGGAGCTATTTTGACTGACTAGCACCAGCTTAGCTGGGCTAGCTAGTGAGTTAGCAGTTAGCTCGCAGGCTACAGCAGTTCACCAACTACAGCTTTCCACCAACTAGCCTTGTAGTCACTACATCAACAAGCTTCCGGCCTTGCCTATTGTATTGCGCATGGATGAGTGAATGTCAGGACCATTGCTTAACAGTAGAGAATGAGATTCGACATATCATGAACACACAATAGCTTCAGGTTTTATTAGAAATTAACTAGAAATAGCTGCTATGGGAAAAGCAAATTGGTAAGTAGTTGAAAGTCAGTCTAGTGAAGTTACTGTATATTTGGGGCAGTAAATAAGTCATCTATTATAAAAATAACAAAGCATGCAGTGAAGGTACCTCACCCTGGATGACTAGCCTCCCCAACAGGCAGGCACTCAGCTTCTCAACCAGTTGGTACAAATTGATGAAGCTATGAAAAAAAAGCAACTTTGGAAAACAACTTGAGACTGCTACACAAAATATAGCAAGATATATTATTGTAAAACTTAACCAGCAGAACAGCAGCAGGTGAACACCTGCTGTGCTGTATTAGCATACACTGTGAAAAAGTCAATAAATGTTGTCCACCACCCTTCTTACCACCTTCAGATGGGAATGGCAAACAACAAGGTCAGCTCACTTAAAGTAGACAGGTAGAGAAGTGTAGTGTAAGAACACTACCTGCCTCAAAAAGCTCACATGTAAACCAAAGTCACAGGACCAAGCAAGAGCAAAAAAAGAAATTCAAGTCTCAGCAGGTGCCTAAAATAATCCTGACACTGATTGAGACTAACTGGCAGGATGACTCAGTAAAGACAGCAGGGCTTCATGTAAGTGTAGGAAGAAAGTGTGTTCCCTACCGCACATGGTGAGCATGTTGCCAAAGTCATTTGTAAATTGTTAATTCTGAGAGCTAACTATCAGGCTGTTGAGGAAATTAGAAGGGTTTTAAAGCAGTTGTGGTATTTCATATTTTACACACATGTATGAAGTGTAGCTCTGAGATTCTGTATCTGGTTTCCTGAATTAATTGTGGAGAAAGCTGTGGAGTGTAGAGTGGACAGACTGGTTTGGGGTTTATGTTTTTTAGCCATGCTATCAGCATGGCAATGTGGGTCGGACGGTCAACCACGACAGAGGTTGATGTTCCCAGAGCATGGATCCCAACAACTTTGGTGATGCCCTGACTTTTCCTGCATGCTGTTGACATTTGTGGTTCAGAGTGAAATATATCTTGTTAACTATTGGATGGATTGCCGTGAAACTTGGTCCCCAGTGGATGAACTGTAGTAACTTTGATCCCCTATCCTTTCATCTACAGCCATCATTAGATCAAAGTATGTCCAATACTTTGGTTTATGACCAAAGACCTACAAAACAAATGCAACAAAGCATTCCTGCCAGCCTCAGCTGTACTTTGTATTTAGTGCTAATTAGCAAATTTTAGCATATTAATTTACTGAACTAAGATGGTGAATTTGGTAAACATCATATCTACTAAACATCAACATGCTAGTATTGTCATTGTGAGTACGTTATCATTTCAATCAGGAGAGACGAAGTGAATGAAGTAAAGATATTTGTTTATTATAACAAATGATATAGTGATAATTAAGTCTTGTCAAGAAGGTTTTTGGCTCCTAGACTCTACAGGGAGATTTTGTAATCGAGGGGCATCCCTGAGCAGCAGCAAGATAAATCCCCCTGTAGAGTCCAGACACTGATGGTCACGGTGGCTGTGACTCTGCTGAGTATGATAGGCTGATGAGGCTGACGAAGTGATGAAGCTAATGAATCTGTGAAGACAGGGTGGTGATGGGTAGGTGGAGGGGCATGCATAACACCAGCATAAACACACTAAAACAGAGAGAGAGAAACATATTTAAAAAGACGGCAGCAAGATGATAGGCTAACAATGGAGGTGTGTTGCTGTGCTATTGGACAGATGTGACCAGCTGATGTGAACAGCTGATATCTCAGTTGACAGCCAGGCAATGACAGCAAGGAAATTATGAGTGAGCATGTGTGAGAGATGTGAATGGCATGATGGTATGAGTAATAAAACTACAGGCCTAAGCATGCAAAAGATAGTCTTCCTGACTGTACTTATACTAAAGCTCCATGCTGATGTTAGCATGTTGACATTAGCATTTACTTCAAAGCATTGCTGTGTCAAAGTACAGCCTCACAGAGCAGCTAGCATGGCTGTTGCAGACACTTTTCTTGTTCCACTACAAAGATAAATGATTGAATTTAGTCCACTTGGCTGTAGAATGTGTGCAATCAACACAGAAGGTATTTGACTTGACAAAGATAATGTAAAACATCATCTGCATACAGATTGAACTGGTGTTATGACTGGGGTTAACTGTAGACACAGCTAGCAAGTGGTTCATTGAAAACAGCAAAAAGCAAGGGAGAGAGTGGGCATCCCTGTTGGTCCCCCTGTGAAGTGTGATGTAACCCTGTTAGTGGCCATGGATGTGCTTTGTCAGCATCTAGTGAAACTATTACCGTCTTTGTTTTGGTACATTGTGACATGTCGATTAAATCCAAAGTCTTTTTTTCCCCTTTCTTTCTTTCCTCTGTAGCGGGGCATCAGGGAGCAGCAGTGAATCAGAGAGCAGCTCAGAGTCGGACACAGATGAATCAGAGAGCAGCTCCAGTGACAGCGAGTATAACCGGGCCTCCCGCACCAATACTCCAGAGGTAGGATGACAAGTGTGTGTGCATGTGTGTGTATAACATGAATGTGAGGGTAAAATGTATGTATAGTTTAAATAAGCATAATTTAATTAATAATAATGATAATGTAATTTTCATATGAACAAACAAGCTAATTAAAACTGTTGAGGGGGTGATACTACAACTTGTTACTTTGTTACAAGTTTGAATATTATATTGCATGTACTTGGGAAAAACTGAAAAATAAGTTCTGAAGATGATGATGAATAATTCTGTAATATATGGAGTGCCTCAGTGTTACATTATATTTCATTAAGTGTAACATTTTTGGCCATAGGGACTCACAGTAAGTGTAATGCAATCACAATATGAATCAGAAAGTGATATTTTATTATTATTAACCTTAATTTATGAATTATTCTCTTGTTCAATAGAGACATTTAGTTGATTTTCTCATGCATATTTCTAAATTCAGTTTAAAGACAACCAATCATTACAAGAGTCATGGAAAGTTTTATTTATGCCAACTGTCAAAATATATTTTTTTCTGGTTCCCTGTTTTATGAAAGGCAGAGCTACAGTAGCAGTAGTTTTGTTATAGAAATCCTTGTTAAAGCAATCTTTCAACAATTCAGCAATAAAAAATACTGATAATGACATGGATGTCTCTGCTGTGACAAGTGTCTCCAATTTTGTTTATATTTCCTAAAGAGCCTTTTTTATTCTCCCTGATTCAGCGCTATTCACCTCTGTGTGTGTGTGTGTGTGTGTGTTTCTGACTGCCTGTATATTAAATGGTCTCTTCCCACAGTCTCTGGGTGCTGCACTGAAAGTCATAAAACTCCAACTGCAGAAAACTGAATTATAACATTATTTATCACATTATTTTAATGGCTCAACGCTGCCTGGTTTCATGGGCTTATGCAGACATACACGCTGAGAAAAAGAGAGTAAAATGCCCAGAAAGAGAATGAAAATGAAGTGGTGGACCAGCTTCAGTCCAAACATGCAAAGAGTATCACCAACAAATATGCAGCTGTGTTAAAACAACTCACAGCGCAGAATAAAAACAGACTAAAGTGAGCTATTTTCAGATCTCAATGAAAAAGGTTTTCATTTCTGTCTGCAGAAAATAAACATTTAAATGATTTCAAGACGAAATCTGCTTTTAAAGCATCAAAGGAAATCACATCTAACTTCCCCTGTGTTTTTCAGTGGTTTATAACTGTCACAGAGTGGTGTCACACAGTGTATTAATGCCTGAAATATTTGATAATCTAAAAGCTGTTTTTTTCCCCTCTAGCCTGAGCCCCCCTCCACCAACAAGTGGCAGCTGGACAGCTGGTTGAACAAGGTCCAAGCTCAAACCAAACCCCTGGTTCCCCCACAGCAAGAACATCATGGCACAGGTTGGTAGAGACAGTGTGTGAGGTAAAGCAGCTAAAGAGTAAAAGAAAGAAAACTTATTCTGGTTTAATGGTCCACTGCCCAGGCTCCATCACCCAGGGTCGGGAAACTTTCTCTCCAGGGAATGATGCACCAGCAGCGGGTGCAGCTGCCAAGACCAAGCCCTGCGGATCCAACAGCACCCCCGTTCCAGCTGCACCAACAGTGGAACACAAAGATACCAGGGGAGCCTTCTGGTACGAACCACATGTATATTTGTTTCAAAATCTACAACACCAAATATTTAGATTTTAAGTTACTTACTTACTCAATATGTACTGTACGTTTAATGGAAATTATCATTTGAAAAGCTAGTGTACGATTTTATCAGTTTTACAAGACTTTAAGACAGAAATTTAGAGGGAGAGGTTGGCATTTTGAGCAATGCCCTTAAATTACATCTTCAGTGATAAATGGATGAATGAGTGAATCAACTAATCGATAATGGGCCTCATGCAAGAACATTTTTATATTCTTATCCTAAAACTCTCAGACCTTTTTCTGAGAGGTTTACTCGTACAAGTGTTTCAAGTCAGATTCAACAGACTCTCTTAACTGCCCAAACATGTCATAAATCACTTGTTTCAGCCTGATGAATGTCACCTGTTCATGAGGAGGAGCACGTTTGTGAGATCTGCTCATTACTATACTGGATGCCTCTAAAATTGCCATATAAGACGACCTGTTCCACTCTGTTTGTGGGCAAGTTTTATTCACAAAGAGTTACCAAAGAGTAAATTTCAAATTTCACACTATGTAGTTTCATGTCCTATTTTTAGAAATCAGCAAACAAAAACATATCAAAAAAATTTAACACAAAGACGTAGAGCAGCATTGTAGCCTGCTGTGACAGAAATAAAGAGGGAATGCTCCGACGTGAAGTTAGAGGCAAAAAAAACATCTCTCTAAAGCAAAGCGCTCATGATGGGAGGCGGTTAAGGAATGTTACTGTGCAATTGGAACTGAGGAATGCCATAAACTTGTACGTGCCTCTTAAAAACTAATCTGTTCATAGGAGTGGTTCTTGTATGAGACCCAATAATTCATGGATGAAATACATGAAGTGAACAGCTGACAAAAAAATGTGGCTGTATTCCTCTGCTGCCCGCAGCCCGAGCAGAGAGAAGGCCAAGGCCAAGCTCAGCCAGAAGGCCTCAGGGGAAGGTCAGAGGTCAAAGATGAGGCTGTCGCCGGGCCTGTTGTCAGGGCCAGAGGTCACGACCCCGAGGAGGAACACCACAGGGAAGAAACAGCCCAGACGGACAGAGAGGTCGAACAGCGTGGAGGATAATCAGAGCCAGACATGGAGCAGAGCAAACCAGCAAAGGTAAGGAAGAAAGGACAAGACCATTCTGGCAAAGCTGCATGTGTTTGCCATCAGTTCATATTTGCTTCCCAAAAGTATGACTCACTTATTTTATTTCAAATGTTAAATTATTAGTGATTGCTGTTTTGGAGTTTCTTGCAGTATTAATTGTTGGTCCACAAAACTGGTGAATGCCAGTATTTATTATTCTTAAATTGATTAAATTGACCAAATTAGCTAATTTGACTAATAACAATAATAATAACATAACTATAATAAGCTTGTTTAAAGCCATCTGATGCTTGGTTTTGACCAGGAATTATCAGTATAGTTAAAAAAGCACTGAACTAAAGCCCCAACAAGACTTGTTTATGTTGCACTAGTCTTTCAGCAAATGGGTTTTTAGCACTGAGGCCTCTTCTTAGAGCTGATTATTTTAATTCAACCTATAATTATTTGGTTTTTGCTGCAGTTATTATCTGACCATCCCAAAAATTGTATTTTCTCAGTTTGATTCGATTTGATCCTGTAAGAATGACCTCAGCTTTCTCTAAACAAAGGAAAAGTTTATCACCAGAGAGCCAAATATTCTGCGACACTCAAGATAAAGTCTAATATAGTTTTATCTTTGTGTGACATTGTCCATGCAGAACTGTGTATAAATAATAAAGAAAAACTTCAAATCATGAATTTATTATATATAATAAAAAGAATAATGGGCCCAGAATATTAAATTATGAACTTTGGATAGTTGCTTCACAAACACTAGTGGCTCTTAATGTTTGCAGCAAAATCTTTGGAGATCTCTGTTGTGCTTGCATTCATGTGAGTGAATGAGCAGACAAATCAAGTAATGGTGATGTACAGTGGAGGGAATATTTCCACCTGGACAATGCAGACAGTGCAAACTCATTGTTTCAACTTCAGTCTAACATTTAGATTACTTAATGATGGGTAACTGTATATTATAACTGACATGTTACTTGATATTGCTACAATTATTACAATTACAGTTAACACTATACTACCCAACACTACCTGTCACTTGAGGGCTAACGGTGGATCACTGAGCTTCTTGGCAGCTAGTCACTGAACGCTGTCACTCCCTCATCTGTTATAAAAATGCCCAGACTGACTAGAAGCCATGCCAAACTGAGTACTCAGCTTGACATTAGGCTAATTAGAAAAATAATTGACTTCTAGCTTCCTTTCTCTATTCTTTTCTCCCTCAATCATTTCTTCCCTTCCCTCTTTCTATTTTTTAAGCTTTCCACATCCAAACAAGTTCAGCTGAATGCATGCTGTTTCCAATTATTTCATGCTGTCTTATAGTTTTTCATTTTAACACACATTCGCCCCCTGGAGCTGGCCATGGCAAATATTATCTTCCACTGTTTGCCAGTGTAAAACTGCACAACAGTAGCTGGAACAGCAGTGGGCGATCCTAATTCTGATTGTAATTCTTCCTCTTCTCGTGTTTTCTCCCGCCAGCCCTGCAGTGAGGGAAAAGGACCTGTTGCCACCCCCCTCCCTGGAGCATCAGAACCCCCCCAGGCCACGAAACAAACCTCCCAGTGGGAAAACAGCCCCCAGGAAAGAACCTCGCAGCGCTACCAACTCAAACAACAACACAGTTGTACCACCAGCAGCGCTACAGCAAACCCCTGTGCCAATACCTGCTGTCAGTGTAAACCAGGTCAGTTTTTAGGAGTGGGGTACATGTGTGTGTTTCTTAGTGGGGGGAGTGGGGGGGCGATCATCAAAAACGGCAAGATAACAAGGGTAGGGTGATTTTCCAACAGCTTCCAGTCTACAGTTTACATCTGACTGAGATAAGAGGCAGGTTAAATGAGAGAGAACACACAGTTTTTCAAGAATCCCTTATTCATACAAATTACTTTCTAAAGGGAGAAATTATATTTTATACAATTGGAGTACATGACTCAAGCATCTTAGAACAGTTTCCCCCCCCACTTACCCACATCTGGAATATGTGAAGACACATGTAACATGTCCCATGTATCCCGTAATAATCACTTCATCCTCACAGTATCTGGATGATTTGTCAAAGTCATAAAACTCTTCAGCATAAAAAATGTATTATTACACGACTACTCTGGCTCAACACTGACTGCTTTTATCGAAAGATGGAAAATGTGAGAGAGAGTCAAACCGACAAATAGGTAGAACTGTAATCATCGTCCATCGTCTTAACCTATAATCCTACACTCTGTGGTTTTATGAAGATTAGGTAGTTTCAAGGAGAGAAGAAAGAATGGAAAAAACCGGCTTTATGTAACAAAGACATGCATAGAGAAGGACAGGAAGGAATATCATATTACAATTATACCCATAAAATGACTACAGAGTATGATACTGTCCCTCTTCTTTATTTATTATCCAAATTTATATCAAAACATCAAAAGGTCTGAATATCATTGTCACGATTGTTTGATATCAAAATCAACATGACATTCAACAGCAGCCTGTAAATCTTGTAAAACCACTGAAGTAAGTTTGACACGTGAAAGATGAATGTACATCATCCTTAAAAGAATACAGACTTACAAAGTAAGTACATGTTTTGAGCTCTGTTGATCTTTATAGCACCAGTGTCTCATAATTATACTTGATGGCTAAGAAAAAAAAAAAAACCCAAAAATATCTCAACTTTTTATGAAGAAAAGGTAAACAACGGCAGTCGTCAGCATTACTCAAACATCAAAAACTGCATTTGGAGATCAACAACCAGCAAACAGCAGCTAATCCATCAAGCCATAAGACAAGACTTACAAATCTGACGTGAGACTGACGTACCTGACCCTGACATCTGCCACGTCTCCAACAGCAGTTTGAGGTTCAGTCAGCTTGACAGTCAGTCAGAAGTTCAAACTTGAATTCATTCCAACTGTACATACTGTTTCATTATGTCATGTCTTCTTTATGTTTTCTTTTTCTTTCCAGCAATAACTATAATAACTTCAGGGGAACAAAACACAAGACAAAAGTTCATTTTACTTCCATTAAAGGCTTGACTCTAACCAATGAGCATGGCTTTAAATGTACGTTATTTGAGGTTAGAAAGCAGATAAGATATAGTATTAACCATTATAATAATAAGATGAGGTGTAATATAGAATTTAATCTGAATGGTTCTAAAATTAGCTGTTGACTGTCATATTACACCCACATTTAACACATTTCTATCATTCTACATCATCTAAATGCGTTACATAATAAAACCTAAGGCCACACTAGCAACATCTGAAAAATTCTCCTTTTTTCCCTACATAAAATTAACCTGAATAACCGGGAAATTAAGATCAGTGCTAACATCAGCAACCTCTGCTGTGGTTGCTGTCAGAACACTTGATGTGCTGCCAGCTTTAGCTGCGCAGAACAGCTGGCAGGGAAGCTAAAAGAACTTTCCAGAAAAAACAGCAGAACAGTAGATCAACAATACACAACATGGCATTTATTGAGAATGGATTTTGCAGATGGCAACATGCATTGGAACAATTCTTAGATGTTTAAGAAAACTGTGACCCAACGTCTGTCAAGTGGGTGGGTTTTGCTCAGGACTGGGAACATTTTGCAATGTTTTCTTTGCTATGTCTGCCTCTGTTGTTGTTTTCTCATGTTGGTGTAACACACACACACATCACTGTTCCTCGCTTGCTTTTGTTTCAAACAAGAATCACCGGTTATTTCACTTCTAAAATCCATCATTCAACATCTTAGAGACAATTGTGATTGAAAAAAACAAGAGAGGGACAGACTTACAGGTGTATCTGCAGAGAAACCAAGAAAATAAACTCAGCAGGCTGAGGCTGGTCCTGCACGCTTTCTCACATTCTTCACACAAGCAGAATAAGTGTCAGGATGTAGGATTAGTGATAATGCACAAACAGCTATAAGACAGGTTTCTCACCGGAATGATGAAGCTGGCGATATCCTGTATTATTCTTATTGTCAAGAAATTCCATGAAAAGATCAAAACCAGCACTCAAGCTATCCTGTGTAAAAATCACATCTTTTAATTTGCATGTGACAGACATCAGACTGCCTGTGCTCAATTGTGTGACTTGTGTGCAGTGAATTATTACTGACATTAGAAAATTGGAGAGTCGAACATGTTTCATTTCACTTCACAGATTAGCAGAACATGCTGACAACTTGTGCTGCCTAATTTGCATGATATTATCAAACGCAGTAACGTATATATGTGGCTTTACTGATTATACTTTCTGTCAACTGCTGGTGTTTTTTGAGGGGCTGAAAAATGTCACTAGCAGACGACTTGAGTTTACATTTAGTTTTTCATGCATATGAATAGAATATTTTGTCAGTAATTGTCAGTAGATTATTTAAACAGCTCTCCCATTTGTCTTTCGTATAAAACAGGATAAGAGGAAGCATCGTGGTCCGAACAGCAAAATCACACCCAAGTCCCGAGAATTCATCGAAACAGATTCCTCCTCCTCCTCCTCAGAATGCCACTCGGATTCAGAGGAAGCCATCAAAATCCCCGCTCTGCCACCTCAGACGACACGCTCTGTGATTAACACACAGACTCTGTCCAACACGCACGTACACACCCCTCTACTCCCATGCCTCGGCTCTGCTAACAGTCTGGGAAATCTTGGAACATTCGGAGGGAAGGGACTGCGTGTCAAAGATGGTAGCAGTGTGACCACTAATGGTAGCAGCAGTAGTAATAGTAGCATCAGCAGCGGCACTAATGGCAGCGGTAGCAGCTGTAACTCCCTAAGCATTAGCAACATTACCGCTTCATTTGGTACTTCTGTTCCCGATCCTGGAGGGTTAGGAGGTCAGTGCAAGGACCTTGAGTCCATGTCACCACCTTCCAACATGGGGCATGATGTGCCTCTTTCCCCCCTGAGGGAGTACCCAGAGATCCAGAGTCTGTGGGTGAAAATTGACCTGAGTTTGCTCAGCAGGGTGCCCGGGCAAGGTTTAGGGGAAAGATCCCGGGTGGGAATGGTAGAAAGGGACGGGAGTGAAGGCAGAGACAGGGAGAGACAGGGGGAGAGGGAGAGGGTAGGGGCGGCAGAGAGAGAAAGACAGAAGCAGGAAGACAGAGAGTGGCCCGGGCTGAGAGAAAGACAGAAGTTACCGAAAGGGGAGAGACAGGAAGAAGAAAATGAGCGATTAGCGCAGGACAGAGAGAGGCAAGGTGACAGAGACAGATTAACAGAGAGAGAGAAGCAGGCGGATAGAGAAGACAGAGAGAGGTTCGGGCTCGGGGAGAGAGAAAGGACGACAGAGAGAAGAGAGAAGGTATGCCAAGGTCTGGGGGTCCTGGACAACCCTCCTGTCCAAGAGCAGAGTAATCCCAGGCTACCAGGGAGGACGGAGAGAGGAGAGAGTGGAGGCAAACACAGGAGGCAAGCAGCTGGCAGCATAGTGGTCCCAACAGAGAAACACACCAGCAAGAGCAAGAGGAAACACAAGGTGTGATTGTTGCTTACAATTTTATAACATTTTTCCTGAAAATCTCTTCATATGCTGTATTTTTAAGTCTCTATTCATTTTATTTACTCAGTAACTATTATTTAAATAAATCCCTGTCATCTGCTTTTACTAGTTCTCTCCCTGTCTGACTCAAGTGTGTGTTCTGTCTTCTGTATTCCCAGTCGGACCACAGCGAGCCATCAGTCAACGGCAACAAGAAGCTGCGATTGGACAAAGACTGTCAGCTCCTCCCACCCTGCATCTCTCCAATACACAACCACAAGAACAGCTCCACAGAGTAAGTATTAACAGTGTGCACGACGCACCCAGGTTTGATGTCAGTCCGTCAGAATTAACAAACCCGATTCAGACTTACAGGAGAAAATCTATCAGAGGAGGCAGATATTTTATCAATACTAATTCACCAACAGCAGACTCAACAGACCAGAATGCAATGCAGCACTGTATGTACGTATGCTGCACTACATTTTAATTCATCTGGAAAATGTCTATCGGCTGTCAGAAATTCAAGTAATGCTTGTTTTGAAGGATGTAAAGACAGTCTGCATTGCATTTTATTCCTGTTGTGTCCAAGCTCAAGAATCATAAGTTCAGATTTTGACTTGTCAAAGCAGGAGAAGCACAGCTGTAGATATTAATCCATCAATTGTCCCAGTAAGTCATGTGAGCGAGCATGCACAAAACCAGATACTGATAGTGGCTCAACTAAATAGAATGCAGCCTTCATTAATGTTATTAATTCCACCTGTACTTTTCCTGCTTTTACAAGTCACATTGCCTGTTGTGAAAATGGTCCATTGAGGCATGTCAGTCTCCATCTCTCTACTGTCTACTATCAATAAAAGCATAAAATGGCCAATCAACATGTTAATCAATATGTATTAATAACCTATAAAGTGTACAAATAAATCTTAGACATGATCAGATAGATGTATCCTTCTATGGCAAACATCAGCTCTTTGGGAAAGCTTTGGATGAGTAGTATTTTATTCTAGAGCTAAACAAACGCATGACAATCTATATTGTTCGAAGCCAAAATGACAATATGAGTATGAGAATATTATCAGCAGCCAAACAAAACAAGCCCAATTCAGTTCTCAGTTGATGTTTCTTCCAACACTTCCACACACAAAGACTCCTGGAATCCACTGAAGATCACAATGGCTGGAATTTTACTTTCATTTTACTTTTGGCATCAGCTCATTCTTTGCAATCTCAAAGTTCTCTCATTGCTTCCTTGCTGTCTTTCCCTACAAGGGAACATGGAGAATGTCAGTGGGACTATGTCCAAATATGTTAGGAAATAGAGAGGACAGGTATGGATGGTCAATGTGAATCAAGATTTCAAAGTCCCCTTACCTTCTAAGAAAAATGACACAATGTGAGAACTAACCGGTTCTAGCAAACTTGAATACGGTCAGCATTGCCTTCTCCATTCTTCCCCTCTTTCACTTACTGAACACCACAACCTCATGTGACTGGTACAGACACTGGTAGAGGTAATCAGGCAACTTTACTGTAGTGAAAGCATATTTTTAGAATTTTCTTCCAAATTTTGATGTGGTGATGAAGTCACTGGAGAGGCGAGTGCAATTCACACTGTGACACAGGAATGACAAACCGTGAATTTAAGCTTTCCGTGTGGATTATTAAAAACAGACTAAGCTGGCTGTCTTCATAAATAAGCCTCAAAGTGACAGCTACAGAGGGAATATTTTTATAGCATCGCGGCGTTATCAAAGAGGGAAAGGTGGAAAGGAAAGAGGTTTGACCTGGAGATGAACCACTGACATTGTACAGCAGACGCCTCAGTCTGCAGAGTGTCTGTTTATCACCCGAGAGGCTTTTTATGGAAGCTGTAAACTGGATGATGTGATCACCCTCCTCAGTAGCATTCAGCAATTTCTAACCTGTGACTTTTGACAGATATTATCATGTTGTTTTAATCAGTTATGTCTCATTTGACAACAGTTTTACCCCAGGTTTTATATCCGTGGTGTCCTCTTTGAAAAGCAGAAATCTTCCCACTGGGACAAGCAACTGTTTAGTCATTGTAAATGTATTACAGAAGAATATCTGGCAGATATACTGTGGTCATTTTGTGCTACAGGGCTGTAAAATTCTTAACTTATTATCCCTTTAAAAGAAGTATGAGAGCTCTCACATGCTCCCCTGCACACACACCGGCATCCACTTAAGGATAGACACACACAAATGCACGCAAATTAGCATAGTCATACACACTTGCACACATCAATTATGCTGTACACAGACACCGAAAGCACACACACACACTCATGCACACACACACACTCTGCAGCAACTAATTAGTCTTTGTCTCCCTGGTTTTGTATATTATTACTAATGTCGGGGGCCTGGGGCGTTGTTCTGCGAGCTCAGCAACTTTCCCGCTGCATCAAACCCCCAGAGTTTCCAGGGAGAGGAAAAACATAAAAATATTATCTGTTGTGTTGCAAACAATATGAGTCACAAGAGCTACAATAAGAGAGCTGAGGGAATAATCGTCGATGCTCTTGCAGTGGGAGGCAAAAGTACAACAATTTTAGAAAGAAAATTATCATTCAGCGACTGCAAATGAAATCTCAACAACATCGTTAGCATTGTTAGCTCAGCTTAGAGAGGGCTTCTACTTACTGGATGTTTGTGTTGTTAGAGTATCCACTTAGATTATTTTCTATGTATATTTTTTGATAAAATATAGTGATGACAAAGTTAGAAAATGTCAAATCAAGCCAGTTTATTTATATATTACCCAAAATCAGTCCAGAAAATCTCATTACGTTTTACACGCGAACATTAACACATGTTCCTGACCCACTACACCCCACAAATAGCATATAAAGCCAAAAAAGTTTGGGAAACACATTGAGGGAGACATTTTAAAAAGCAAGCCTCCATCCTCAGATGGCTGGGGTTTTATAGGTGGAATGAAATGAACACAAAGTAAGAACAACAATAATAGTCCAATGGGACCATTATAAGTCTCAGGAAACGGGCTGTTAAAGCAGTTGGGCAATAATAGGCAAAAATAGGGCAAGCGGAAGAACAGCTTCAAGATGTGTTTCGGAGTAGCTGGCAGCTTGAGGAGAGCTTGAGAGATAGAGAAGGGCCATCTCTTCAAAAGAGTCCATGTGGACAGCAAGAGCAGCAGGGCGAATGGTCGGACATCAGGACTCTTGCATGAGACAGGGGAGAGGGGACCAGTATATCGGTATCTCAAGAAGAGGTAAAACACATGTAAAGAATACCATACTGTACCAATCATATGATCAGGATTCTACTAAAGCCTCTAACATTTAACACCAGTGTGTACAGTGTGTAGCAGTGGTACACATAGAGTCATTTGTTGTCATGAAACATTTTCTACATGTGCTCAATGGATCCTGTAATACAGAAGTGACCTTGCACAAAATTTAAAAACCACTTAAGCTGTAGAACCTTTTAGAGACTGACAGCATGTAAAATATAACAACAGATTTCCCAAAGTACATGTTTTTCTGTTTACTAAGAGAGATCTACGTTTTGTTTTTGTTTTGTTTTTATTTATAATGTATTCATCTGTCTGTGCTAAGATACACACTTTGAGGTTGCAACAGCTTTGGCGGATTTTTTGTAATTTAAGATGTAGCAGTCTTCTGTGTGTATGTTAAGATACGTCACAGTAACTTTTCAGTTACCGTTTGTTGTATCATCGTCGCTTCTTATTTTCAAAATGATCCTTGATCTTTTGTTTTGCAAAGTGTTTATCTTGAAAATGTTTTATCTTAACACATAACAATTTTTAATATCACAGCTGTCAGATAAATCATATTGTTCATTAAAAGGGATTTAATTAATATACATGAATGAGCTGTAAAACAACCACTATTAGCAACCAAAGTGAGCTGCAGCAGTGTTGATGGAACAAACACCCTGCCTCACCCCTCTCACCCCAACTGTGCTACTAGGCTATGTATGGGAGGTGATAATTGAAATGAAAGAAAGTAAATCACACTTCAGCAATCGGCACAAATAATTCACATAATTAGAGCAAAGATTCTCAATAAACCTGAAGAACAAAGGTAATATCCAGTACTGTTATGCTAAATAATCACTGCTGTTATTTTTGTGCCTGTGTGTGTGTTCAGCAGCTCTCTGAACAGGAAGCAGTCTCGACGGCGCGATGAGAAGCTGCTCCCTCCCCTCCTGTCCCCCCTCTCTGACGACCCCCCTCGGAAGCGGACCTGCGACAGCGGTTCCTCTCTCAGCCAGGAGGGTGGCGCCGCCGGGATGCTGCCCTGCTCCACCTCCTCCACTTCCACCTCCTCCTCCTCCTCCTCTTCCTCACACAGACACAGGAGAGGTGAAAGCAAGGCGTCATCACACACAAGAAATGGCAGCGTAAGTGCCTTTTGCATCTCACCATTAACGTGCAGATTTGTTCTTTTTAATATAATAAATGAAGTATTCACACGATAGGCCTGCTTGGACCTAAAAATAATGCATGTCTCCCAGGTAGATCATTAGCTTTGATGTCTCACTGTCCACACTTTAATATACACTATGTTTGAGTGATAGCTGGCTAGTGGCATTATCTTCTCAGTGCAAAATTGAGTTTCTCGCCTGACACTGTTCCAAAAATAACTCTCAAGTTAATGACATGCCATTCTTAAAATGTATGAATTTACAGCATGACAGATCTCCAATGATGTGAGTCATGCTTCCTTACCTGCAGTTTGAGTTTCAGGAGCAGAAGTCACTAAAATAGTGTTTTGTAGTACAACATCAAAAATAACAGAGCAGATACATAAAGCTCTGGTAACTTACAAAATGTAGCAGGAATTATTAAATATAAAAAATATTATAAAAACAATACTGCATGGATTACTTTATGTTTTTGCTTCCTTTCAAGGAAAGTGTAAACAGCAGAAATGTACATTTATCATATGGATCTACATCATATCTACACATGGTTCAAACCACTTCACAGTCCATTCAAAACAATGACACTAATTCAGCTGGGAAACCGTCACACGTGTCAATAAGAAGCCGCCAATAAAGTTTTGCACAGTGGCACCAGAACACTAACATCAGCTACATGTTTTCTGCAGGAAGCCGTTAATGAAACCAATACATTGTAGTACTAATTAACATGATTAAAACCATGGATTTCAATGGCGTCCCTTCTACAGGAAATGGATCCTCATGGCGAGAAGCCCTGCGGAGACAGTTACCATGCCAACGGACAGTCAGACTCGGAGGTGTGGTCAGAACCGCTGATGGAACCTGCGGAACCTCGCAGGCCGCGACTGTCATTCAGCGACACGTATGTAGAAATACAGTAACAAACATGCACTCCAAGTTTATCATACATTCATTTTAAAGGTTATAACAGCATCGTAACACTGATAAATCATTACACGTTATTTGTGGTGGATATTTACTGCAATGGGTTCATCTTAATGCCTGATCTCCTCATGAAGTGTGTTCAGCAACATGATTTATAGATATGTTTTCATCCTTAACCATTATTGTTATTCATAAGATTGTACATAACTCCCTTGATTTCTCCATTTCCATTGTTAGAAGACAGCAGTTGTCTCTTCTTTACATTGGAGTGTGTTTTGTTCATTCCACTGCATACATGTGATGATGAGATGATTCATTTATAGATTTATTTAATTACACTGCATGAGTCTTCTCCCCAATAGAGTCATGTAAGACAGAGTGGTGATTTCTTTATTCAACATGAGTATAATTACTGTAAACTCAGTTTCTACATTGCAGTTCATTAATATTACATTACATTGAATTTGGCAAATGGAACAAAGGGAAATTGTTTTATGGTACAAAATAGGAGGAGTGCACTGCTTTCCAGTTTATACACTTAACATTTTCAGAGTTGGTGGCAGATGGTGAGGTGAGTGAAAGGCATGACAGCTGTAGCGCCACCGATAACATGAGATCACTAATGATGTCACTAATAAATAAATATATTCTCCATGATCTTATGTTTAGAATAATGTACACAAACATCCAAAAACGGACATGAAGATAGTCGTCCGAACCAGACAGACACAAATAAAAAAGAGAACATAAACACTGGTAGCAGCATGATGCGCCAAACCTTAGATACTGTTGCTACGACTGTCAAACTGTCCATTCTTATAAGAAACATATGCAATCTACAATGATAACAGAGGCAGATTTACCACCCTAAATTCATAGTAATATTTGAAACAGCTGACAACCATCAATTTTGCTGCCAACAGTAAGAGATTTTATCAGCTGTCGCTACTTAGCAGATTAAGCTATGATTGGACAATAACTGTTCGGGGGCGGGGTTTAATAAATGGTCAAAATATTAGCAGCTGCAGTCAAAAAAAGAGAAGCAGTACATTCATTTTCCATTAACTTTATGAATCACAGATCACACTCTGTCTGCAATGATTATGATGCGGGACCCACCTACTACTGAATATAATTTGGACCCAGCCCACTATTTCCTGGAATACTGGGAACTGAATGCCCCCACGAAGACCCCTAATGCAATCTCATCTGTCTGTCTTAACACAGTTTGTCTTATTTTTACACACCTCATCTAATTTGAGCGATAATACCTCTTCTCGCTGTATTTTGGTGGTACTAAATCACCACCGGTCCAGTTTTGTTGAAACCTGGAAAGATGATGCATGTTGTTACTTATTTGTCCCAAAGGGTTTCTGCATTATTCATGAAACAACATGTTTTGTTGTTATACTAAGGTTACACTAAGCCTGAGGTACTGTATGTATACCTAAGTAGGCTACAGTATATAACTCACCGCAAGATTCGTGTAACCAGTGATTATGTAAATCACTCTCACATGCAGGATATTGGTTTTTTTTAGATTTTGTGTCTGTGCAAACATGCTGTTTAAGTTTGTTTGTGTGTCTGTGCTGTTTCCAGAGTCCACAGTGCAGACTACTACATGCAGGAGGCCAAGAGACTGAAGCACAAGGCTGATGCATTGGTACGTTTTTCTGCTATTACTGTAAGACACAGGTTACACACACACATTTTTACCTTCACGCTGAAACACATGTAGGAAGCAAAGAGATGGCAGACAGTTAGATGCACAAAGATAGCAAGGAAATCATTTGAAAACACACAATATTAACATCTACAGTCCAGACTGTAATTATGTGTGTACTTGTTTAGATGTGTGTCATTGCTTGTGTGTGTGTGTGTGCGTGCGTGTGTGTGTGTGTGTGCGCGAACTGTGAGTCTCGGTAGAATGAAATTCTATTTCATATCAAGGACTGTACTGTATAATTTGTGTTATTTATTGCACCATTTGTCTCCAAGGGAACATTACATTCAAGGACTGAGGATGTCTGCAAGATTACACAATATCAAAAGAATTATCTGATCCCCTCCCGAACAATGAAATGAGATTTATTTAACTTGTTATTTGTCTTATGTTTACGTGTTGTTTCCTCCGATTTATCTGGGAATTTGCATCTTAGCAGGAGATTATTCAAAGAGAAGACTGTGCGTCTGCCACAATGCTGCTTATTCCATCTCTGTCTTATTCATGTCTTCTCTCATCTTCTTTCTTCTGTTACATTTCTTTTCATTTTCTTCAATATTGCATTTCTTCTCTTCTCTTTGCCTCTGATTTGTCTGTCTTTTCTTCCTCTCCGTCTGCAGATGGATAAATTTGGTAAAGCGGTGAACTACGCAGACGGCGCCCTCTCCTTCATAGAGTGTGGAAATGCTATGGAGCGAGATCCACTCGAGGCCAAATCACCATATACAATGTACTCTGAAACTGTCGAGCTAATCAGGTATGGATGGATATATAAGAGTGACATTGTCAACTGAAGCTTAAATGATAGTACGGCTCCTTACAGACCCACATGGTTTCTAATGAGCACAGTTTAGTAGTGTCGCATTACAGGATTGCTGCTGTGTTTCAGCCTTTTCAAAGCTGCCAATGTGTGAAGTAGTTAAGTGCAACTTAAAGAGAGCAAACCGAGAATAACAAATGACTGCTACCTCTGAAAGCAGACAGGTTGACAGCAGGGTGGTGTAGTGGGAGAGAGTCTTTTAACTGAAGGACTCAGGTTCAAGCTCTACTTGTTTGCAGTCATCAATCCTGCTGAGGTGTCCTCGAGCAAGACACTGAATCTTTACCAGCTGCAGGGCTGCTGATCCTGAGCTCTGGCCTTTGACCTCCCTGTGGAGGGAGCAGGAGGAAGGACAAGAATTTTTCCTACAGAGATCAATAAAGTATAAAGGTGTAACTCCTCTCCCTTGATTCACCTGTCACTGCTGAATTTCATTTTGACTGATTAACCACCTCGCTAAGCAATCAGACAGGGCTGATTAGGTCACTGGGGGCAGGAGGCAACAGCTGACCCCCTACAGCATTTTTTAAATACCTAATCAATAACCAAAGGAGACATTCATCCTTCACAGTGTCAGATTAAGCTAATCTGTAGCTTGTCTTGCCTAAGGGCACTTCAGCATGGTGAATGCTCGCTGTCACTGAGCTGAAGGAATTAATTGCCAACTGCTATGTCACTGATTTATAGTCTCTATGTTCAGAAAGAGTAGCGCAGAATAATTTTAACCTTGATTTTATAATTAAAAAGAACTGTCAGTATACATGTATTCACCACCGTGAAAAATCAGGTGTGTTTACACTTGGCTGGAAATGTCAGAAGATGAGTGATGAGCATCTCTCCTCTCCAGGTATGCCATGAGGTTGAAGAACTTCACCAGCCATTCAGCCACCATCGCTGAGAAGAAACTAGCTGTGCTGTGGTACGATTCTCTTTTTATGTGCATACGTGTGTGTGTGTGTACAAAATACAATATGTGCAGGGCCGTATCCCCCATACCCCTCTATGAAAATTTTGAGTAAATGCCAAATTTTTTCTGACTACACCGCAAGATGGACAAAATGGACGATACATCTGTTGGAATAAGGAACGTGGTTGATGGCTTTTCCCCCCCGTCATCCTCACTGCTTAAAATGTCATTTACCTTCCTTCTGCTGCACGCCAATCAAGGAAACTTACATGCAAATTATGTAGTGCTGTTTAAAGAACCCCTGTCCATAATCCATAATATATAATGTTTGTTATTTGGATGTTGTGGATATCATCATGCCTGTCACCGATGTTGTACTGTGCTGTGTTTGTTTTCGTCAAAAAAGATCTCATGTGTTTAATTTAAAAATTACCTATTACTAATTAGTATCTCTTGAATCACATTTTGGTGGAGCGTGCCAGTGTCCTTGGCGGTCCTTTAGTAATTCTGGCAACTTTTAAATATTAAATAAAGGCAAAAATACTGTATAATTTAATATACTGTGTCTTTTCCCTACAGTATATTAGTGCTGCCTCCACACTACCAGCCACATTCTGGTGGAGAAATCCTTTATTTACTAAAAGTAGTCAAATTGATACATATTGAACCTGAAAATACAGAAATAAAGCTATTAAGCTAATGAGCAAAATATTCATCTTGTGCAAGTTTTAAATTGCAGAAAGTAACGCTTCCCCTCAGGGCTGCCAACACCCCCAAATGACTGTTAGCTAAACCCCGTCAACCCGTTGCTACAATGCCTGTTAAGTTTTTCGTTATTGCACAGCACATATACAGTTTAAAGTGTTAGGACTAAACACGCTGTTTAATCCGTTCTTCATACTTTGGCTCTTGTTGTTGTGGTTTTGGAAGTGCTAGGAAAAAGGTCACCCTCCTTCAATCTCTCTAAATGTTGGCTAACGCTCTTACTATGGCCCTGTGCACACAGCAGGAACAAAAACTTGACAGGTCTGTCATCCCGTACGGTTGCTAGTTATGATTAGACACGCTGTATGGGAAAACATTTAATGAACAGTCAATTCCAAAAAACATGACAGAGGACATAACCTCACTGTCTTTAATGTTAGTTACGGCCCTGAGTAGGTGGGATACAAAACTGTAAAAATAAAAGAGGCAGCACATGAAACAACATGAGCAAAATTAACACATCATTTTCTCGTTTCTTTTAATTTTCCTCCGCTTCTTCCTGCTGTTCCTTCCTGCTGTTTATGACGTGACATCACAGCAAAATTTGTCTCTCATGACTGTATTTGTTTGACTTTACAATTAATAATAAGTGAGCAAATTTCTTTCTTAACTCCACCAGTTTTTTATATACCTCTGTGTGAAGATGTGGGTTTTTATATGTTCACATAATAGTGTTATAGATTTCCCACATTCTTTACTTCACTGAAGTTCTCCTTAATCCACCAGGACTTGTGGGGCATGTTTGAAGTCCGGGCACATTTTGTGTGGATGACATGAAAATAATATTAAGGATGGAGCTTTACAGGGAATTTGTACAGAGGCTTCATCTGTCTTTTAATTGTTTTGTTTCCATAGTAACCGCTGTCTGTCTCTGCTGTATCTGAGGATGTTCCATCTGAAGAAAGACCACGCTGTCAAGTACTCACGGTCGCTCATGGAGTACTTCAAGGTAACGCACACACACACACACACACACACACACACACACACACATTACGCACACATGGACTTTATTTCCTTCCTCTCTCATTTTCTCTCTCTATGGTTGAAAAACACACAAAGCCAATTACAATCCCTCAAATACATTTCATATTCATTTTCATGGTGCCTGTGCATTAATTTTGCATGGCGTTATTAAAATCCACTCTTTCTCTTTTAATATTAATGTATTAATTAGCTCCATCAATCATCACAGTGGATTGTTAGGGTTTAATGTGCTTGTTTTGATTAATTATGTTTAGTTTAATTAATTACTGAGGATGTCATTATCACAGTGCAGCATTTGCATTGATGGGATTGGATTTCTGGGAAGTGGCTGAGTGGGGGGTTTAGCTGTGTATGTGTGTGCAGGCTGTGTACATACAGCAAGTGTTGACAGGAAGAAAAGAAATCACTGAAATCAGTCAGAGCAGTTCATTTTAAATGAGAAGCACCAAAAACAACAACAACAGTCTAACCAGTTCTGTAACATACTTATCCACATGACACATTAATGTGCATTTTAAGTGCATAACATTTCATCCTTTATAATGTTTAGTGAAGTTACACACAAAGGGCAACTTTGTAACTCAGTAGGCTAAAGCTCACATTATATAAACTAATATTTTAACCATTTAGCTGATGCTCTTGCATTTCATAGTTTGTCATAACACTGATGACAAGATATTAATCACCATTCATTTTGAATGTAATTTAAAGCAAATACATGATCGCTTCAAAATAATTTTTATGACATTTTGTACCTTGTTATATAACATAGCTGAAAGCCTGAAAATGAATGAATCAATGTAAAGTAAGACTTCTGGTGTATGTTTTTCTTTAATTTAACGTGTATTTTTGATAGGGTCAAGTATGTAGCATGGACCGATGCCACATACCACAGCATGTATAGCTTAAGCTAATATGTCATGTCCATCCCTAGATGGGCCTTTATACAAATACACTAAACTCAGCAAGAAAATATGTACAAAACAGCACAAAACACTCTTCTCTTCCCTTTCTTCATTCTGTTGTCTCTCTAAAAGTATCTGACCTTTATAATACTATAAGACTTTAAAAAAACATGTTTTGATAAATGTGTCTTTTTGTGGGCCAGAATTCAGCCAAGAGTTCCCACCAAGCACCTTCTCCTTGGAGGACCAATGGGAAGTGAGTACATACACACACACACACACACAGTATCACCCCCTTCATTCACATACTGCAGATAATTGAGAATTTATAATTCACTGGAGCTCTGCTGCAAAATACCATGCCGTCCCTGACAGCCACTTGCTCAAACAAACCCCTCAGGAAGCAAATAAAGGGATTGATTTGTTGTAGATGTGAGCAGGAGAAGACTGGAGGGGCTGCTGAGTGCCGGGTGAGAAGGAGTGATGGAGGGAGTGATGATAGATGGAGGAGGAGAGGCGTGGAGGAGCTGTGGATGTGAAGCTAATGAGTTTGGACAGCTCTGACGCTGCACAACAGCAGGACTGGAGCTCTGTGTGTGTGTGGTGTGTGAGAGCCGCACTGAATAAGGCACAAGTCGTTGGGTCAGCGAGGGTCAAGGCCACATCACAGACATTACATCACTGCCAGAGCCACACACCCAGCTGTGCAAGGCAGGGGGAGTAGTTTGTACTAGCATGACTAATGTTACCACACAGTGAACACCAGAAAGGCTACACACCCTCTCACATTCAACACTTTTCAAATCAAAGACTATTAGTTTCTCCTACTATTTTATCACCCCACTCTGTGGTTCCCCTCAGCTCTACGGAGCCTTTTAGTGTCTTATTGTTTTCTTTTTGGGGTCTGCAGTTTTGGCTCACTGTAACCACACTCCTAAGTGTTTCTTTTTCAGCCACATAAGGCAGCTGTTGCCAGTGAAAAAGCTCTGATAAACTCACTGTACACTACCTGCCCAGCACCAAACAAACAACAGACAAAATTAGCAACTAGCAGCTAAAGAGCCAGGTGTTTTTCTCAGGAGTTGGTGGAGACCAAAGCAGAGCTAAAAGGAGAGTGAGTATTTGACTTACAGGTGAACAGAAACACAACTCCAAATGAAAGCTAATGTTTGTTTGTGTCTGCTGGATGTGTAAAGAGGCAACAGTTTGCTAACATGCTATAACAACTTTATTACGTGATAATATGTCAGTATAATGTTCATATTTTTTGTTTCTCATAGTAGTATTTTCTTTATAATGTTCAAAAAAACATATTAAACCAGCTTTAGGATCACATGTTCCATGAATCATGTTGTTTCTGTCACAAATATGTTGCTTCTCATCCCTTTTCTCCTTTTATGGCAACTTTTACTCTCCTGAAGAGGATTAATATGTTTTTTCCCCTTTAACAGCTTATCTCTTGCTCATACTTAGAGCACTGTGTCTTCCAATCAATAGTTTTCTCAACTGATCCAACTTGTGATGCATAATTTGAAATGTAATTTAGAGTCAGGGAGAATCTGCAAACCTTTTTATAGCATTGTGTGTTTAAAGCAAACAGTTGCTTATTATGCATCAAGCAGACATGGAGCAACATGAGAATTCATTCAGAGTGTTTCTATCCGATATTCACTGTTCTTCTATCTCTGTTTTGGTCTCTAATAACTCTGGCTCTTTTGCTGCTCAATCCTCTACTATTTTTCACCAGCTAGTCACTAAATTTGTCTGTCGGCTTGGTGCTGGACAGGTAGCAATGGGTTTATTAGAGTGTTTTTGCTGAAACCAGCTGCAGCAGGCAGCAGTGAGAGTCAACCAAAACAGTAAAGACATGAGATTTAGACCAAAATAATGAGCTGAAAAATGCTAAAAGACTCCATAGTGTTGTGCTAAAGAGGCGAGTGATAATTCTCTGTGGGTTCATCACCATGAGTGACCACTTTCACATTACACACAGTCATTCCAACTATTTTTATTATTTCAAAAAAGATTGGAGCAGCTTTAAAAATAACAAACTATTGAAGACAGTATTTAGCAGAAACACATTTGACACCAGTGAGTCTGTTTGGAAAATCTGTTCCCACTTGACACTTTGTTGACAGACTTTAGGTGCACACCTTCCACTTTGGATGTTATCAAGTAACTCCCAGCCCTCCCAGCATACAGTAAGTTCCTGTTTATTTTCATATGGAGTTACAGGGACTCACTGCCTCTCTTGTGTGTTCCAGGGTCAACGGGACTCCATCTCCCCTCTCACTCAGCCCCTCCCCAGCCAGCAGCGGAGGCGGAGGAGGAGCAGGAGGAGGATCCGGAGGTGCCCCGGGCTCGTCGGGCAGTGTGGCTATTCCCCAGCGGATTCACCACATGGCTGCCAGTCACGTTAACATCACCAACAACATCCTGCGGAGCTATGAGCACTGGGAGACGGCCGACAGACTGGCCACTGATAGCCAAGGTAGGACTACAAAACAATTATGTTTGGGCCAAAAAAATGAAAGTACGCCTTCAGTATACTCTACTGACCATGAAATATTACTTCAAGTAAAAACCCATGTGTTGATCTTTTTAAATTTTAGTACATTTTCAGTGCTGTGGTGTTTTTACACTACACTCCCCAGACATCTGTGGATGAAATATAAGGTTCAGGAAGTGGTGCTGTGCTCTTTGTCCATTTAGTCATAGAGTCTCTGCTCATGCTAACCCCTGTCAGTTTTCAATGTAATCCCCAGTACACTGCTGCTTCTTCTTCAGTAATGGTAAAAACCTGTGCTCCAGAGGTTTTTTAACACCCACCTGACAGTAGGCTCTTAGAAAAGCAAATGTAAAATCTTTTATGAATTGGTTATTAGCCCAGTGACATTGAGTAGCCAGAGGAATATTTATGTCTATAAAAATGAAAATTATACCACCAAGTAAGAAAAAAAATTACAAAAAAAAAACCAAGAAACAGTTGACAAGAGTCAGACAGTACTTAGCTCTTAATACATATTATAAGGGGAATGTGGTTAAAGTAAATAAAGCTAAAGATCCATGGTTAAGGTTGGATTTCCACAGTAAAATAAGTTTTACTACATTTTATTACTTTTCAGACATTAACATAGTTTGTGAAGTGCTGTAAATGAAGGGTTGATGTTGTGGAGGTATGGATGACTGACTTGACTTTGCCTCCCACAGCACCATCAGAGAAGCATCTAAACTGTTGTTGTGTGTTTGATTTCAGCACAAGCAGCAGCTGTTAGTAACTGTGTCTCTCCCTCACCCTCCTGTAGAGTTCTTCCAGGAGCTGGACTCAGTGATGGAGGCGTTGAGTCAGCAGAGCAGCATGACCGAGCTGGTCCGATACATCAGGCAGGGACTGCACTGGCTCCGCATAGAGGCTCACCTGCTGTAGGGACTGGACCAGAGCCAAACTTAAAAAAAAAATAAAAAAAACAAGAAAGAAATGGGCCTGGGAGCTAGAACTGGGATAACAAGATAACAAGTGAGATGAGACTCAGGACGATGCTTCAGTTCCCACTGGGATCCTTCAAATGACCCGACACCACCCACGGTAAAATAATGGCACAGACTGGGTGGATTAATTGGGCTGAAATTCATCTGCAATTAGGAATGAACAGTAACTAAGTTTGGGAATTTCAACTGTGATTCACGGAGTACAAATTAGCATATTATAAATTTGGCTGATGCTGCTGTTTGGAGAGACTACAATCAGTACAGGTAGCTTAAATTCCTAAAAGGACAATAGCTGGCTGCAATCCTCCCTGTTTCCCCGAATAGAAATAAGAATTAGAGAGGAACGGCAAATGTGTTTTTACTAAGATAGGATAATTTTCAAAAAGATATGTGAGAGGCTGATGTGATTAAGGCAGGAAAGGAGCCCAACAGAGGCTCATCTGCTCCAGCAGTGGCCTAGAAACGTGTCTGTGATTGGGACTCGAATTAATGCCTCAGGCTGATATTGATCCAAGTGGAAAAGTACTGGTCCAATCCATTAGATAAGGACCATGCTGGTAAAGGAAAGAGGCTTAGCTACAATCACCAGAGCTGAATTAATGGAGGCTGAAGCTAGTCTTCTGCTTGTCTTTCAGCCCATCTTTAGAGATGAATCCTCCAAGACAAACTCTGGCAAACAGAACCTAGAACCTGCCTGTGTTGTGCATCCCTTTCCACAATATAATATTTCATAACATAATTAGTCACACGGATGCAAAATAGCATCTGAAGAATGGCTGCTGAAACGCCATCCTTTGTAGCTGACAAGTCAGTCAAATTTAAAGTTATAATCCTTAAGATTTTCATCATATCAAACAATCTTAGTGCCATTAATGGGTGACATTCATTTATCTATAGCTATTAAATGTATTTACACTCATTAGTCAGTGGCAGAGTCTGCCATTCCCTTGCAGGATTAAAATAGCATGCATATGCATAAGAGATTCACAGGAAACAATGATACATCGGACATTTGGACAAAATTTGGAAGGCAAAAGCTGATATTTCATGTAATATGTGCACATGAGCATCTAACAACTCAACCCAGAAGAGTAGACTGGTCCTGGGTATTCTGAAGAGGAAGCATGTGTCTGTCAGGACATATACACCTACAGTGATTTATAAAGAAGACATCACATTTGCAATGTGAACAGACACACAAGTTGCTTGACTTCTGTGTATTTCCGACAGAGTAGCTGCTCAAAGCAGATGAATTTAATAATAGTCTAGCTTTTGAATTAATGTGAAAATCACATATCTACTATCACGAAATTCTGTGGTTGGTCTGCTTTGCTTTCACACCACAAACAAACTGAACCAGAGTCCACTTGGAAATGAACCAAGATAGTCTGAAGCTGAGGTTTCAGTCTGGTCGTTTGATCCACACCAGAGTTTGATAGACAGCTTTTAAACCACAATGAATGAACCGCATTAACTGGGCAAACACACCAGAATTCAACTTAACCAAACCACCAGTAAATGAACCAGGATGGAAATTTTAAGTATTACCATTTTAAATCTGGATTTGCTTTTTAACAATGGATTTTTTTCTGGTTTACCACAAGAAATCATACAATATGATATTTGAGTTTTGGTACCAATATTAAAACAATATATGACAATATATACAATACCAGTCAAAAGTTTGGACACACTTTCTCATTCAAGTGAATAGGAAGGTGCATCCAAACTTTCAACTGGTACTATATATATATATATGTGTGTGTGTTTAACCAGACATTCGATGCCAGTTTTCAATGCAGAAATATTTCCATCCAAAGACATATTGAGGTTCAGTTTAGAGATCTCTGAGTCAAGATCTCTTCAGTTTATCCCCTTGCTATCAAGCAATTCATATGTTCCCTGGATCAATAGTTTGTTTAAACAGATCTCTGATGTGGAGCCTCTCAGTAAAATTGGCTCAAGATAACCTTAACTTTAAGATGTGTTCAACAAGAGTGAGGATTACAAGACCTGGTCAAGTAGCAGTGCAGGGAGTTAACAGCTCAGCAGAACAAGCACTCAATTCTACTAGTCCTACAAATGAGGGCTTTCTTCCATCAAGTAAAGCAATTGTCTGGTTCTTCTCTTACTGGTTACAGGCTTTTGTGAACTTTCCCTCAGTTCTAATTCCCACAGTAACCCACCCAATAAAGTGTCAAACACTTACGGGGGGAAAAAACTACAAGATTCAGTATGATTTGGCTCTAATTAAGCCCCCACCCATGTGCAGATCAAGTAAACAGGGTGAAAATCTCACGTCTGCTTTTCTGCCCTGATGTCAAAATCTGTGCAACAACGGCGACTTTGTACAGCACTTAATGAGATCAAATCATCTGCAGGATATCTTGTAGTCATTTCCCAGCATTTGTTGTGTTGTGTTATTGTGTGTATATGTGTACAGATGATTGTCAAGTCTATTTAAATCATTACCTGACTGGACAATAATGATGTTTGTGTACCATAATGTAGAGACTGTGACTCCTGAAACAGTGTTTTTTTTGTTTGTATGTTTGTGTCTTGTGAATGATTCAATGTGAATGAATGATGAAGTGAAACAAGTTAAAAGAGGGTGTGTGTGTGTGTGTGTGCGTGTGTGTGTGTGTGCGTGTGTGTGTGTGTGTGTGTGTGTGTGTGTGTCCATGCACAGGCTATGGCTGCATTTACACAGCACCAAACATCATCAGATTTTTAACCCTTTATGGCACATGGAAACAAAAGGTTTCTTCCTGTGCTATAAAGTCTTAAATTTAGAGTTGTTTTTTTTCATGGTCTCTGTAAATCCAGCTTATCAAGCGTGAGTTTTTAAGTTTTGGATCATTTGACCATCGCTGAATGTGTATGGGAAGACAATGCGTATGTGAAAAGTAATTTTCACTTTGACAAAAAAAGAAAACTCAAGTGCCTCTATTCGTGTCCAGTGGGAATTGCTCTATTTATTTAAGAACAAAGAATGAATCTAAATGATTTTCCATACCATATTGGTATAAATATGAGATTGTTTTTCGTAAAATCAAATGTTTCCATAAGCTTTTTACTGGCGTTTATGACGACACCAGGGTTTGGCTTTAAGAAAAATGAGTGATTTAACATGTCAAATTTGCATCAGTTGTTGGTTGTTTTTTTTTCTTGATGATTTGAGCAAGTTTGAGTTTTGTCTGAAATGTCTGATATGACCTGAAAACTTTTAACCATCGCATGCAATAAATGATAGCTTCAGACCAAGAACTACTTGTGTCCATTTTGAAAAAGAAAAAAAAAAAACAGTCAATGTATTTCTTGTCGCATAATCATTTGCAGTGTGAATGTTCTACATCACCTGAAAATACAGAGCCACTTTGAATGCACAACACTAAAGCTTACAGTCTGAAGGGGCTAACAGTAAGTAACTTAAAACATTAAAGTAATAGTGCACCATTTTTGGAAATACGATTTATCACTTTCTCGCCAAGAGCTGAACAACAGGATCGATACCACCTGTATGTCTGTACGCTAAATATGATGCTAGAACCAGCAGCCAGTTAGCTTAGCTTAGCATAAATACTTGAAACAAGGGGAAACAGCTAGCCTGGCTCTCTGCAAAGGTAACAAAATCCACCTACCAGCATCTCTAAAGTTCATTAATTAACACATTGTGTCTCGTGTGTTTAATCCATACAAAAACAGTGTTAAAGCAACATGCTATGATTATACAGGAGGTTATGTGCTACATTATTTCTACTTGGTGCAATGATTTCAGTTTTCAAATTAAACAAATGATGTATAATGTGTTAATTAGTGGAATTTTGAAGGGCTGGTCAGCTGATTTTGTTACTGTTGGACAAAGTTAAGCTAGCTGTTTCCCCCTGTTCCTAGTCTTTATGCTAAGCTAACCAGCTGCTGATGTTAGCTATTGTACATATTTACAGTAAAAACATGAGCATGGTATCAATCTTCTCAACTAACTCTCAGCAAGAAAGAGATAATATATTATTTTCCAAAAATATTTCCCAAAATGCAAAACTATTCCTTTAAAATGGACTAATGGTTCTTCATCTGAAAGCCTAAAAATGTTTACTATTAAACATTATAGACAACAGTCCAAACTTCAATTCCTGTTGTTTAACAAAAATGCCTTTTAAAGTTGTTTTTTCTTAATGATTTGAGGTCATGACGCCAAATGAGGCGTTTTAGAGTGCCACAATGAGCCAATGAACAACTACAACAGCCAACAAAACTGTTTCTGTTAGACCTCAGTCGTTCCAAGTCAATAGTTGAACCACAGTGTTGCTCAGTCCAATTCAATGATGTTCGATGTTGTTTTGTTTTATGGTGAAACAGTGATGTTATTATATGGTTATCGTTAATTTCACACAATAGTCCTTATTTTGATTATATGCAGCGGTACAATATACTTATACAATAATATGCTGTAAAATGTCGAAACATTGCATTGGTGACATCATGGGAAACATTGTTTTCATCCCACTATGCTACATGTCACATGATGGCTATGGTAAATGTTGAATTCATGCAACAGTTCATTTTTGACTATATGCAATGTCAGTATGTCAGTATATTCTGAAACATTTTGGAGACAGTCTGCCTCAGCTGAGACGCATGGCCTCTTATTCTGATGACATCTTATTAAATATACCATTAGCTCCTGTTACATTATTACAGTCGTCATCTTGTTTATCAAAGGCAGCGGTGACAGAGAAACGTCGCTCCTGCTGTGATTACAATACAGAGCTAACCAGACTGATTTATTTTTTGACAACAGATGGTTACAAGCCGATAATACATAGATAATCTTTCCAGCAGTGATGAGTGTCTGTAGTATTTTTTTGCATTTCACAAAATCACAGATACACTTTGACAGCTTAGGAAATTGCCAAAACTGCCTCATGCACTAAATGAACTAGCAGTATTAATAAGGGTAAGAGAGGGTTTTTCTTCACAACTCCCTGTAATCTACCAGAGAGCTGCTCTTTTCTTACATTTGTTTCAGTTGATTGTCCTCAGTTGTGCTGTCAGAGTCATGCAACAGTGTCAGAAACAAGTATTTAAAAGGATTAAAGTCTCAATAAGTCCCATCAATGATCATTTGTTGAAGTCACTGATATATAAATAAGCTCTCTCAAACCATTATGTAAGTCCCTTACAAATGATTTCTTAGTAAAACAATCAATCAGTCATTTATTAATTACCACACAACCGGGGTCAGTGGAATTTGCTTTCAGCACAGCATGGAGGGTGAGCTCAATTCAACGGTATCAATAACATCAAACATAGACAGATATCAGCATCACATTAGACACATGACTAACACAACTAGTGCTGTTGTGGGAGAATTTATGTCTTCAGCTTTAACAGAATACACAACTTTGACAAGTAAGCTTTGCAACCAACTTACTGTACAGTATATGTCTGTGTTTCTTTATTATTTAGTATAGTTTGAAATTTTGGGAAATACACGTATTTGCTTTATTTCCGAGAGTTAGATGAGAACCTTGATACCACTCTCATGTCCACTCTTATCCATCTGCCCAGTGCTTCTGTGCAGGGTCTCTGCTGGTTTTCTGTTAAACTCACTATGATAAAAACAATGAAGTCCAAGCACTCAGCTGTTGTCGATATATAAGCACATTACTCCCTGTTAGAGTACAGATTAAACAAAAGAGATACAATGTGTTAATTAGTAAATTTTAGAGGTGTTAGTAGGTGGATTTCTGACGTGGAGCTCCATACTTAAAATGAGCACATGTACCCTTTTTGAGTAAGTGGGATTTTTTAGTACCATTGGCCATTATTATTAGAAATGGTAAATGTGATGAAGCCAGCAGACTGACACAGTAATATCAGATACACAGCTGTAAAACTAATATTAGCCACAATAAGCTACTTGTTATACAAAACTAAGTAAGGCTGTGGCAACAAAACCAACAAGTGTGTTGAGCTGAACAGGAAGTGTTTCATCGCTTATGAATTTAACTTGTTTTTGAATTAAACTAAATTTGTAAAAGAATGAACATGTTATTTCTTAGTTTCTGAGTGGTATCTCATTTCACTCTTGGAAAGAAAGCAAATGAGAATTTTCTCAAAATATTGAACTAGTCCTTTAAAATGACACTTTGTATTATAGATGATTTACAGTTTATGTATTAGGATGCTGTAGTCATAAACATCAAACAGCCTCCAGAAGTGACATTACTAATAGTTAACCAGTAGCTTCAGTAAGTTGATCAGAAAGTTTATTTGTCAGGTCACTGTGTATTCATAACACAACCTGTTCCTTATTAATGTTACAGTAAACCAGAACACTCAGGAAACAGGATTATAATTTCAACCAGTCCGCCAGTAATATTCCCTTAGACACCATGTTCACCTTAACCAAGGTTACGTTAATGGTTTCATTCCCTCATGTGCAGCAATTTTGTAATTGCTATTTTGCATCCCTCCTGGGACACAACAGTGTTATTTCATGTGGGGATTAAAATGGCCCAAGTGAAACCAGCCCATAAAGCAGGAAGCTTCAACAGAATGAAAATGAGAATGTGGCATTTATTGATGTTAAAGCATCCACTGATATTAAAAGCTACACAGCAACTTTAAAGTGTTTGGCATCCCACAATAGTGTAATTCATATATTTAGAGAGCAGCAACACGGTGCCTCTGATTCAGCCTGACAGATCTCTGTCTATGGCTCTGATGTACATCACTGGCTTAACATAAACATTGTAAAGATTTATACAAAATGACATCTGAGAACATATCTGTCCAACATGGATTGCATTGTATTTTTAAATGTGTTGCACAATTTCAGCTGTTTTTTTTCTGTTTCTATCAGTGCTATCTTTTGGCCTTTTATATGGTTCTTTTTATAATGAAGTTGTTCTATGTGATGATCAGAAGTTGTGATGCAGTTCCATTGTTTTTAAATATTTAATGTCTCTAAAGATATGGATTAAAATCTGTTTGAACCAGTGGTCCTGCTGTTCTCATGGTTTTATTTATATCAACTTAAAATACAAGATACAGTATTTTACTGGGAACTTTATGGCATTAAAGTGGTTTTAATTAATATTTTTATATTAATAATAGATCAGATGACTATGTGTATGGGAGAGGAGCTGCTCATAGTGACAAACCCACAGAGACAGTAGGGCAACTCTTCAGTTCCCTTCAGCCCTATGCAGCATTTTAGCATCTTTCAGCTAATTGTTTTGGTTTTACAGCATGCAGCTTTACAGTTTTGATTCAGCCTCACTGCTCTCATCTGTGTTGTGTCCAAACACATCAGGCGGCTGTTTGCAGTGAAGAGGCTAAAAAAACTGACAGTAGACTACCTGCCCAGACAGAGAAAGTTGGTAACTAGCTAGTGAACAAAGTGGAGCATATAGTTAGATATTTCCCTTAGGGGTCAGTGGAGTAAAGCTACTAGAGAGTGAATGTTGGACTTAAATTTATCAGTTCTCCAGACACAAGACTCCAAGTTAATGTTTATGCTTCTCCGTAACTGCAGTTGTGTTGATGTGCAACTTTTTGCTAAAACATAAGCTATATCTGTTTAAATGCTGATAATATGTCAGTGTTGGTTTTACAGCTGCCCACAAGTGGCCAATAAAGCTAATTCAGGTTTAAAGAAAAAAAAAATCTGTGTAGGTGTTGGATTAACTTCTATTTTTCAGGATGCATCATATTTTTACATAAAATTGGGCAAGTTTATATTTTGGTCCAATCCCTGCAAATGCACATTACGCATTGTACAGTATTATTCCATTATTCTCCTATCAAACAGCATTGTGCTTCAGTAAGTTTTGCCATAATGTGAAAATAAGCAAAATGTTGCTAATTTTTAATTGTTAATTATGTTGAATCTTGCTTTTTCTTGGGAAGACAGACATCTTGTCATATACTTCATACACAATTAAATATCTGACAGGTTGCAAGCAGCAGGTTCATATAGGAGTATATATATATAGTATTATATAGTATCCACAGTAATGCATGTTTTTCCCCCTTTTTATAAATTTGCACCCACAATATGGCTTTGCAAGCCTGACATCTTTTAATGTTCATTAGACACATTAGACCCTCTGCTCATATTGTATTATGGAGTTTCTTAGACCAAAAAGAAAAAAGCAGTGTATTAAAATCATAATATAAACACCATAATATGCACTCTAAGAATTACAGCATGATTTCTTTAATGAATACAATCAACAAGATTCTTTTATAAATAAAACCCTCGCCTTTGAGTGGCCTTGATGTATTACATTATAACAGGCAAGCAAGTCTTCTTATTAGCGCTAATGGACTCTTATTTCTACATCATAGCAACTATTAGCCTACTTCACCATGCATGATTAATTCATTGAATATGGCCGCACATTAGAATTCAAGAGAGAAGAAGAAGACTATGAGAGAGACAGAGTTGGACATCAGAGTGTGTGAGAGAAGAATGAAGACAGAGGACAGATGAGACGTTTTGTGTTGAAGTTGAAACTT